>NC_092170.1:16399837-16454837 GCF_045791955.1 Oncorhynchus clarkii lewisi
AAACACATTTGACCACATTAATGGAGAGAGTTCAAATCAGCAGGAACCCTGGTAAAAACGTCGGACTCTGAAATCTAGTCCTGGCAGGTTGGTGGAGGGATACGGATTGATAGCTTCCCCAGGGAAACAGCAATCTGTCAGGATCTGTGGGGGTTGAGAGGGCTCGCTACTGCCACAGAGCAGAGAGCTCTGTTTCCCTGGCGGCTCGTTCTGAACAGAATACAGAGCAGGCTTTTCATTTGGCTGGACTGATGAGAGGGTGGAGGAGGGAGGAGGGAGGAGGGGAAGCAGCGGTCCAACTTATTAAATATTACTGCTCTCTGCCTGTCTGACTGTATGTCTGAATGTCTGCATGTCTGTCTGTGTCTGTCTGTGTCTGTCTGACTGACTGTCTGCCTGCCTGCGTTTCTGTCTGTCTGTCTGCCAGTCTGCTTGACTGTATGCATTTTTCTCTCCCTCTCTCTCTCTCTCTCTCTCTCTCTCTCTCTATCACTCTCTCTTCTCTATCTGATTGTTTTACCATGACTGCAGTGATTTCCATTAATTTCTACCCTTTAACTTTCAAGTATGATTTGGAGTGTGGCGCTACAGGATGCTATCACAGCACAGTCCTGCCAGGGAGACTCATTCACAGCACAGTCCTGCCAGGGAGACTCATTCACAGCACAGTCCTGCCAGGGAGATTCATTCACAGCACAGTCCTGCCAGGGAGATTCATTCAAAGCACAGTCCTGCCAGGGAGATTCATTCACAGCACAGTCCTGCCAGGGAGATTCATTCACAGCACAGTCCTGCCAGGGAGACTCATTCACAGCACAGTCCTGCCAGGGAGATTCATTCACAGCACAGTCCTGCCAGGGAGATTCATTCACAGCACAGTCCTGCCAGGGAGATTCATTCACAGCACAGTCCTGCCAGGGAGATTCATTCACAGCACAGTCCTGCCAGGGAGATTCATTCACAGCACAGCCCTGCCAGGGAGGCACATTCACAGCACAGTCCTGCCAGGGAGATTCATTCACAGCACAGCCCTGCCAGGGAGGCACATTCACAGCACAGTCCTGCCAGGGAGATTCATTCACAGCACAGCCCTACCAGGGAGATTCATTCACAGCACAGTCCTGCCAGGGAGATTCATTCACAGCACAGCCCTGCCAGGGAGATTCATTCACAGCACAGTCCTGCCAGGGAGATTCATTCACAGCACAGCCCTGCCAGGGAGATTCATTCACAGCACAGTCCTGCCAGGGAGATTCATTCACAGCACAGTCCTGCCAGGGAGCCTCATTCACAGCACAGTCCTGCCAGGGAGACTCATTCACAGCACAGTCCTGCCAGGGAGACTCATTCACAGTACAGTCCTGCCAGGGAGCCTCATTCACAGCACAGTCCTGCCAGGGAGATTCATTCACAGCACAGTCCTGCCAGGGAGATTCATTCACAGCACAGCCCTGCCAGGGAGATTCATTCACAGCACAGCCCTGCCAGGGAGATTCATTCACAGCACAGTCCTGCCAGGGAGATTCATTCACAGCACAGTCCTGCCAGGGAGATTCATTCACAGCACAGCCCTGCCAGGGAGATTCATTCACAGCACAGCCCTGCCAGGGAGATTCATTCACAGCACAGCCCTGCCAGGGAGATTCATTCACAGCACAGCCCTGCCAGGGAGACTCATTCACAGCACAGTCCTGCCAGGGAGATTCATTCACAGCACAGCCCTGCCAGGGAGATTCATTCACAGCACAGCCCTGCCAGGGAGATTCATTCACAGCACAGCCCTGCCAGGGAGATTCATTCACAGCACAGTCCTGCCAGGGAGATTCATTCACAGCACAGTCCTGCCAGGGAGATTCATTCACAGCACAGTCCTGCCAGGGAGATTCATTCACAGCACAGTCCTGCCAGGGAGATTCATTCACAGCACAGCCCTGCCAGGGAGATTCATTCACAGCACAGTCCTGCCAGGGAGATTCATTCACAGCACAGTCCTGCCAGGGAGATTCATTCACAGCACAGCCCTGCCAGGGAGGCACATTCACAGCACAGTCCTGCCAGGGAGGCACATTCACAGCACAGTCCTGCCAGGGAGACTCATTCACAGCACAGTCCTACCAGGGAGATTCATTCACAGCACAGCCCTGCCAGGGAGATTCATTCACAGCACAGCCCTGCCAGGGAGATTCATTCACAGCACAGTCCTGCCAGGGAGATTCATTCACAGCACAGTCCTGCCAGGGAGATTCATTCACAGCACAGCCCTGCCAGGGAGGCACATTCACAGCACAGTCCTGCCAGGGAGGCACATTCACAGCACAGCCCTGCCAGGGAGGCACATTCACAGCACAGTCCTGCCAGGGAGACTCATTCACAGCACAGTCCTGCCAGGGAGGCACATTCACAGCACAGCCCTGCCAGGGAGGCACATTCACAGCACAGTCCTGCCAGGGAGACTCATTCACAGCACAGTCCTGCCAGGGAGACTCATTCACAGCACAGCCCTGCCAGGGAGATTCATTCACAGCACAGCCCTGCCAGGGAGATTCATTCACAGCACAGTCCTGCCAGGGAGATTCATTCACAGCACAGTCCTGCCAGGGAGTCTCATTCACAACACAGCCCTGCCAGGCAGACTCATTCAGACTATTTTATTTGGCTGCACTAATGACAGATTTGCTGCTCTGCTGTGTTCTGCTCTGCCTGGCTGGGGAGCTACTCCCCTCTCTACTAGCTATCCTGGCTCTGGCTCTATAGCTGCGTCTAATAGCCAGGGTTCTGCTAGCTATTTGTCTGCTGTGAACCCTGCTGTGAAATGTCGGTTAAAAAGATCCATTCAATTGTTGGAAGCATTAATATTACCAGTGTACTGGAGTTTTTCTTCTTTTAACCCTGCTGTTATAAACACTGTGAAAAACACTGCTTTAAGAGATCACTGTCAGGGGTTTAATGTAATCACAGGGAGAGATTAGAATGCCACTCTATTCTCATAGGGCTCTGGTGAAAAGGAATGGACTATATAGGGAATGCAGACATTGGATGAGGATGGAGAGATAGCCAAGAAGTGGGTCTAGAGAGAGAAGAGGGTGGAGAGATAGCCAAGAAGTGGGTCTAGAGAGAGAAGAGGGTGGAGAGATAGCCAAGAAGTGAGTCTAGGGAGAGAAGAGGGTAGAGGGATAGCCAAGAAGTGAGTCTAGGGAGAGAAGAGGGTGGAGAGATAGCCAAGAAGTGGGTCTATAGAGAGAAGAGGGTGGAGAGATAGCCAAGAAGTGAGTCTAGGGAGAGAAGAGGGTAGAGGGATAGTCAAGAAGTGAGTCTAGGGAGAGAAGACGGTAGAGGGATAGTCAAGAAGTGGGTCTAGAGAGAGAAGAGGGTGGAGAGATAGCCAAGAAGTGGGTCTAGAGAGAGAAGAGGGTGGAGAGATAGTCAAGAAGTGGGTCTAGAGAGAGAAGAGGGTGGAGAGATATGGAGGAGGGGAGAAGAATAAACTCCATAATAAAGAATAAAGTCCACTGCTGGACTTGTTCCGGAGAGGTTGAGGAAGGTGGAGGGAGAGATGGTTAGTGGAGGGTAAATGGAGGGAAGAGTGCAGAGGGAAGGAGAGATTAGGAGGGTGGAGAGATACAGTAGGAGATGTGTGGAGACTCACCCCGTCCACGGCGGTGACGGTAAAGTCATAGCTGGTTGGTCCCTGATCCCTGTCCAGATCCACGTTGGTACAGATCTGTCCTGTCTCCGTCCCTACAGAGAACTGGGAGGGGACAGCACTGTTGATGCCTGACCCTAGAGAGTAGCTGATGGAGCCAAAGGAGCCACCGTCCGCATCTGTCGCTGTCACCTGCAGAGAGGGAGATAAAAGAAAGGATGTCTGGGTTAGACAGTTTGTCTTAAGGGGATCTTTCACTGTTACGCCTATGAAGACACAAGAATCTTAGGAGCTAGACAAGATAAGGAAATATTCACTAACTTTTTGGAGGACATTGAATGTTGACTTCAAAAAATACTATTATTCCACTACCATAAATTACTTTTGGACAGCTGAAGCAAGCACACAATTTGACTTCAGGAAAATGACCCTTCTAGTTAGACCAATGTATTTCAGCATGTACCCTGTGGGATAATTTTGGATAGTACCACTAGTATGAACGAGAACCCACACAGGACAGTACAGGACAGTACATGACAGTACATAGCAGGACAGTACATGACAGTAACAGTACAGTTCAGTACAGGACAGGACAGTGACAGTAACAGTACAGGACAGTAACAGTACAGTACAGTAACAGTAACAGTAACAGTAACAGTACAGGACAGTAACAGTAACAGTAACAGTAACAGCACAGTAACAGTAACAGTAACAGTAACAGTAACAGTACAGGACAGTAACAGTAACAGTACAGGACAGTAACAGTAACAGTACAGGACAGTGACAGTGGCAGTGACAGTACAGGACAGTGCAGGACAGTACAGTAACAGTAACAGTACAGTACAGTACAGTACAGTAACAGTAACAGTACAGGACAGTAACAGTAACAGTACAGGACAGTAAAAGTAACAGTACAGGACAGTGACAGTGGCAGTAACAGTAACAGTACAGGACAGTGCAGGACAGTGACAGTAACAGTAACAGTACAGTACAGTACAGGACAGTACATAGCAGGACGGTACAGGACAGTAACAGTAACAGTACAGTACAGGACAGTACAGTACAGTACAGTACATAGCAGGACGGTACAGGACAGTAACAGTAACAGTACAGTACAGGACAGTACAGTACAGTACAGGACAGTACATAGCAGGACGGTACAGGACAGTAACAGTAACAGTAACAGTGCAGGACAGTAACACTAACAGTAACAGTACAGGACAATACAGGACAGTAACAGTAACAGTACAGGACAGTAACAGTACAGGACAGTAACAATAACAGTAACAGTACAGGACAGTAACAGTAAGAGTACAGGACAGTAACAGTAACAGTGCAGGACAGTAACAGTAACAGTAACAGTACAGGACAGTAACAGTACAGGACAATAACAATAACAGTAACAGTACAGGACAGTATCAATAACAGTAACAGTACAGGACAGTAAGAATAACAGTAACAGTACAGAACAGTAACAGTAACAGTACAGAACAGTAACAGTAACAGTACAGGACAGTAACAGTACAGGACAGGACAGGATAGAAACAGTAACAGTAACAGTACAGGACAGTACAGGACAGTAACAGTAACAGTACAGTACAGGACAGTACAGGACAGTAACAGTAACAGTAACACTACAGGACAGTACAGGACAGTAACAGTACAGGACAGTACAGGACAGTAACAGTAACAGTACAGGACAGTACAGGATAGTAACAGTAACAGTACAGGACAGGACAGGACAAGACAGGACAGTAACATTAACAGTACAGGACAGTACAGTACAGAACAGTAACAGTAACAGTACAGGACAGTAACAGTAACAGTACAGGACAGTACAGGACAGTAACAGTAACAGTACAGGACAGTAACAGTACAGTACAGGACAGTACAGGACAGTAACAGTAACAGTACAGGACTGTACAGGACAGGACAATAACAGTAACAGTAACAGTAACAGTAACAGTACAGTACAGAAGAGTAACAGTAACAGTAACTGTACAGGACAGGACAATAACAGTAACAGTACAGGACAGGACAGTACAGTACAGAACAGTAACAGTACAGGACAGTAACAGTACAGGACAGTAACAATAACAGTAACAGTAACAGCACAGGACAGGACAATAACAGTAACAGTAACAGTACAGGACAGTACAGTACAGAACAGTAACAGTAACAGTAACAGTACAGGACAGGACAATAACAGTAACAGTAACAGTACAGGACAGGACAGTACAGAACAGTAACAGTACAGGACAGTAACAGTACAGGACAGTAACAATAACAGTAACAGTAACAGCACAGGACAGGACAATAACAGTAACAGTAACAGTAACAGTACAGGACAGTACAGTACAGAACAGTAACAGTAACAGTACAGGACAGGATAGTAACAGTAACAGTAACAGTACAGGACAGTAACAGTAACAGTAACAGTACAGGACAGGACAATAACAGTAACAGTACAGGACAGTACAGTACAGAACAGTAACAGTAACAGTACAGGACAGAAACAGTACAGGACAGTAACAATAACAGTAACAGTACAGGACACCAGGTTGTTGTTGGAGGGAGTATTTTCTTCTCGTCTGTGTTGTTTATCTGAGTTGGAGCACAAGCCAAACCGCCTCCTCTGATAGAACGAGGCACTGGGGGAGGGGGGGAGGAGAGGATGACTTCCCCAGTACTGCCTGCGTTTAGCCGGGAGAGATGCCAGCAGTAGAGACAGCCAGGCTGGTTCAGAAGTGGAGTGGCGTCTGTCTGAACAGCCCAGTGACAGGGAGAGAGGGAAGATGGGGAGGGAGGGGGATGGGGAGGGAGGGCTGGGGAGCAGCAGTGTACCCCCCACAGCACGCCTCACTGCCTCCCTGCCTCACCACATTATAACTCTAACGTTCTACCCCTCAACGTCTGGTTCTAATACACCTCACATCTACAGTACAGAGACAGCTGAGAGCTGGGGCTGGTGGGTTCATAACAGACAACCTCCACTCAGTTCAGCCCAACTCCCCGGCCAGCCACTAGTCAGCCGCGGAGAGGAGACTGTAGCAGTTCCCTGGATTAGACTAACCAAACAAGCCAATCAGAGAGCCTCCTGGGTACTGGCAGGGTAATCGTTTGCAAGTGTTGGCTCGGGATCGCAGCTAGAAAGAGATTACAGATGGGGTTAAGCCTCACAAGTTGATTAGAGTTCTCTCTTCCTTCCATCTCAAAAAAGGGGGGGGATCACTCTGGGAAGGAAAGTACGACTACTACTACTGCAGTATGGCTGCTCTGTGCCTAAGAGGGCAGCTAGGAGAGAGCTATGAGAGACTGGGCCAAGGAAAATACAGCCAGCCATGCTTATCAAAAGCACACACTTCTCTGTCCTGGCCTGGCCCTGGCTCCTGTGAGTGTACGAGGTGATGATGATTCTCAACTGAAACAGGATCTCTGTTCTGTATGGTTGTACGGAGCTGTATGTGTGTATGTGTGCATACATGTGTGTGTTTTTGTGTGTGTGTGTGTTTGGCCTAACGACAGCCAAAGGACAGTGAGAGAGCCAGCAAGAGACCCTGTGATGTTGGCAGAGAGAGACACACACCAAAGAGAAGGCTAGTAAACCACAGGAGGGGTCAGAGACCGGGAGCTTGTTGAGGAGAGGTGAGCATCTCTGTTAAAACACAGCAACTCTCTAGGCCTGAAGCTGTAGCTTCAATATTATATTATCTACTGCACTGCTCCCTCTTGTTCTCACCACAGTAGCATGACTGAACCTGGACAAGTTAAACACTGAGTACTGGTCGTGGCTTACTGTAGGAGACGGCTTGATTTGTGTGTGTGTGTGTGTGTGTGTGTGTGTGTGTGTGTGTGTGTGTGTGTGTGTGTGTGTGTGTGTGTGTGTGTGTGTGTGTGTGTGTGTGTGTGAGAGAGAGAGAGAGAGAGAGAGAGAGAGAGAGAGAGAGAGAGAGAGAGAGAGAGCTATATGAGGAGACACAAACGTAGCTTTCCATTTCAGCCACAACCAGGCATGGAGGAATGTTTATTTTCCTAGCCAATACCACCGTCATAAAAAATGGCACCTGTACAATACTCACATTAAATATTTATGATATGAGGGCTGACAAATGAACTGGTAGAATGCACCTGGGATTTACAGTGGAGGGGAAAGAATGGAACTATGATTTCAGAGGTAGAGGCTATAGAGTTCGCTACTCTCATATGAGCGCAATACTGAAGCTGGAGGGAAAACACTCTTCTGTAGCATAGCATTAAAAAAAGTGCCAGACACAAAAATAGTGAGGGTCTCCTGGCTGCATAGCCTGGATGGACAGTGGAGTAGTGGAACAGTATTACTAGGACCTGGAGTTCCACAGTTCACACGCACACACCACAGCTCTGCCTCAAAGGTGAATGGATAAAACTGAATGCTAATCTGGTCCAGGGATTGGGAGCTATGAGGCTGTTGTATGTTGTGAAGACAGATATCAGGAGTAATAGGAGGCATGTGGACAGGTTCACCTCCAGTTCAGAATGCATTCACCAGCCTGACTCCCGTTATACATGGTAGAGATAGATGTACTGATCCAACTGTTATCTACAATCTCACCAGCCTGATTCCCGTTATACATGGTAGAGACAGATGTACTGATCCAACTGTTATCTACAATCTCACCAGCCTGATTCCCGTTATACATGGTAGAGATAGATGTACTGATCCAACTGTTATCTACAATCTCTCCACGCTTGATTTCAGGGAAACACACATTGACAAACATATCCAGTGGATGTTTGACTATAATAACCCTGCTCTAAACTCAACCCTCTAAACGTAACCATACATTTAGCTCCAAATGCAGAGGAGTTTTATGTTGTTGTACTATAATGAAGGTACAATAGAATTGATATAGAACCCTAAACGTTCACAATACTACGCCTGTGGAGAGCAATCAGAATGATCTCAACTCTACGGGGACCTGGAATCTCTATTCTTCTCTCATTCTAGGTGAGTGAGCTGAGGCTGAGGACTAGGTCTGCCTGTCCAGGAGATGTGTCCCAAATAACACCCCATCCCTACAAAGTGCCCTATGAGCCCTGGTCAAAAGTAGTGCACTAAATAGAAAATAGGATGCCATTTCAGATGCAGGCAAGAAGATGACAGCATAACATCTCCACTCAGCTGGACAGGCTTGGTTAATAATGAGACAGAATGTATTTTCCTAAATGGCACAGTAGTGCACTATAGGGAATACTGGAATAGGGTGCCATTTGGGACGCAGGCAGAATAATTAGCCAAACCACAGACAGACAGACAACTGGGAGTGACGAGGAGGATTAACCCAATAGAATTACGTCTCTGGCGTTCATAAAAAAAGTCCTGATGGAAAGAGCTGTGGTAAATCACACACAGTGAGAGAGATAGAGAAACAGAAATGGAGGGAGAGACAGAGAGGGAGAGAGAGGGGAAGCGGAAGAGGGAGAGAACGAGATGAGGGGAAGGTGTAAATCACTCACAATGTGCTAAGACTAATAAGAACCATGTGATTAAGATTGATGTCCGCTCACCATGCGCCTACCATGTCGCAATGCTGAGTATTTAAATCTGGTATCTGGTGTTGTGTTGTTATAATTATAATCACAGCCAGACCGTTCCTTCCCTTTATACAGTATGGGTCCCAAATGGCACCCTATTCCTTATTCCCCAATAGGGCTCTGGTCAACAGCAGTGCACTATATAGGGAATAGGGTGCCATTTGGGACACAGCCATAGTCACAGCGGTGAAAACATACTGTACTTACGTTAACTAACAGTGCAGCTCAGTTCCAGCCTTGGCAGGGATACATGTGTGTTGTGTTATACATTTCCATCTTGAATCCATGGTTCCATCATCGACTAACGTCACAGTTCCACTCTCCTCCAGCTAATGGAATAAGGCTCAGGGCTTCGTCCCAAATGGAACTTTATTCCATATATAGTGGGTCTGATCAAAAGCAATGCACTAACTAGAGTATAGGTATGACATTTGGGACACAGTCAGGGGTCTGTGAAGCTGATGATTTGACCTCTGAACTTTAGCCGATGCTACAGAGGCGGAGTGAACTCTGACCCAATACAAACCAACCTGTAGACACTAGCCAATCAGCCGCTGTCTTGTTCAAACGCTTGTAAACAACAGCTAAGTATATGTGGGCTTCAGCCAACTGTTCTTGTTCTTGAATTTCATTGACAATGAGTCAGTCACAGGTGTTGGATAAAGATTTACATACAGACCTGGTAACCAGGCAAGAACATAACTACATACAGACCTGGTAACCAGGCTAGAACATAACTACATACAGACCTGGTAACCAGGCTAGAACATAACTACATACAGACCTGGTAACCAGGCTAGAACCTAACTACATACAGACCTGGTAACCAGGCTAGAACATAACTACATACAGACCTGGTAACCAGGCTAGAACATAACTACATACAGATCTGGTAACCAGACTAGGAGAGAACTACATACAGACCTGGTAACCAGACTAGGAGAGAACTACATACACATCTGGTAACCAGGCTAGAAGAGAACTACATACAGACCTGGTAACCAGGCTAGAACATAACTACATACAGACCTGGTAACCAGGCTAGAACATAACTACATACAGACCTGGTAACCAGGCTAGAACATAACTACATACAGACCTGGTAACCAGGCTAGAACATAACTACATACAGACCTGGTAACCAGGCTAGAACCTAACTACATACAGACCTGGTAACCAGGCTAGAACATAACTACATACAGACCTGGTAACCAGGCTAGAACATAACTACATACAGATCTGGTAACCAGACTAGGAGAGAACTACATACAGACCTGGTAACCAGACTAGGAGAGAACTACATACACATCTGGTAACCAGGCTAGAAGAGAACTACATCCAGACCTGGTAACCAGGCTAAAACATAACTACATACAGACCTAGTAACCAGGCTAGAACATAACTACATACAGACCTGGTAACCAGGCTAGAACATAACTACATACAGACCTGGTAACCAGGCTAAAACATAACTACATACAGACCTGGTAACCAGGCTAGAACATAACTACATACAGACCCAATAACCAGGCTAGAACATAACTACATACAGACCCAGTAACCAGGCTAGAACATAACTACATCCAGACCTGGTAACCAGGCTAGAACATAACTACATACAGACCCAGTAACCAGGCTAGAACATAACTACATACAGACCTGGTAACCAGGCTAGAACATAACTACATACAGACCCAGTAGCCAGGCTAGAACATAACTACATACAGACCCAGTAACCAGGCTAGAACATAACTACATACAGACCCAGTAACCAGGCTAGAACATAACTACATACAGACCTGGTAACCAGGCTAGAACATAACTACATACAGACCTGGTAACCAGGCTAAAATATAACTACATACATACCTAGTAACCAGGCTAGAACATAACTACATACAGACCTGGTAACCAGGCTAGAACATAACTACATACAGACCTGGTAACCAGGCTAGAAGAGAACTACATCCAGACCTGGTAACCAGGCTAGAACATAACTACATACAGACCCAGTAACCAGGCTAGAACATAACTACATACAGACCTGGTAACCAGGCTAGAAGAGAACTACATCCAGACCTGGTAACCAGGCTAGAACATAACTACATACAGACCCAGTAACCAGGCTAGAACATAACTACATACAGACCTGGTAACCAGGCTAGAACATAACTACATACAGACCCAGTAGCCAGGCTAGAACATAACTACATACAGACCCAGTAACCAGGCTAGAACATAACTACATACAGACCCAGTAACCAGGCTAGAACATAACTACATACAGACCTGGTAACCAGGCTAGAACATAACTACATACAGACCTGGTAACCAGGCTAAAATATAACTACATACAGACCTGGTAACCAGGCTAGAAGAGAACTACATCCAGACCTGGTAACCAGGCTAGAACATAACTACATACAGACCCGGTAACCAGGCTAGAACATAACTACATACAGACCTGGTAACCAGGCTAGAACATAACTACATACAGACCTGGTAACCAGGCTAGAACATAACTACATACAGACCTGGTAACCAGGCTAGAACATAACTACATACAGACCTGGTAACCAGGCTAGAACATAACTACATACAGACCTGGTAACCAGGCTAGAACCTAACTACATACAGACCTGGTAACCAGGCTAGAACATAACTACATACAGATCTGGTAACCAGGCTAGAACATAACTACATACAGACCTGGTAACCAGGCTAGAACCTAACTACATACAGACCTGGTAACCAGGCTAGAACATAACTACATACAGACCCAGTAACCAGGCTAGAACATAACTACATACAGACCTGGTAACCAGGCTAAAATATAACTACATACAGACCTGGTAACCAGGCTAGAACCTAACTACATACAGACCTGGTAACCAGGCTAGAACATAACTACATACAGACCTGGTAACCAGGCTAGAACATAACTACATACAGACCTGGTAACCAGGCTAGAACATAACTACATACAGACCTGGTAACCAGGCTAGAACATAACTACATACAGACCTGGTAACCAGGCAAGAACATAACTACATACAGACCTGGTAACCAGGCTAGAAGAGAACTACATACAGACCTGGTAACCAGGCTAGAACATAACTACATACAGATCTTGTAACCAGGCTAGAACATAACTGCATACAGACCTGGTAACCAGGCTAGAAGAGAACTACATACAGACCTGGTAACCAGGCTATGAGAGTTCCCACACTTTCCCATGTAAAATTAACAGGTATCTGATATCACCATCCCCTGACCCCTCTACAGTGACCTCTGCTGTACTCTGATACTCTGTCTGCATCCCAAATGGTACCCTATTTCCTACATTGTGAACTAATTTTGACCAGAACCCTATGTGTCCTTTTCAAAGTAGTGCACTATATAGGGGATGGGGTCATTAGGGGATTTGGGACATAGCCTGGTACTGTGATCCTCTGAGTCGGTTTTGTATTGTTCAGGCTTCTCTCCCCTCCCTCTGGGTCTTTGCTCTGCCCACTGTGGTGCTGCTGTGTTGGGCAAACATTCCCTTTTTATTGGATTAGAAGTTCAAAGGCAGGAGAGTTGTTAGATGATGGTCGGGAGCCAGCAGAGTTCTGTCTCCACTCAGTGTGAGAGAAGAGCAGAGTAGAGCCTAGTCGGAGATGTCTTATGAAGCGAGGCAGAGATAGGGAGGACTGGGGTTGGAGAGATGGAGAGAGGGAGGTGGAAAGTGAGTGGGAGAGGAGAAAAGGGACAGGTGACGAGAGAGTTTGCGGAGTGAGGAGCCAGAGGGAGAAGGAGAGAGGAAAAGCGAGTTAGAGAAAGGGAGAAGAGGGAGATAAAGAGTTTGGGGAGAGATTCACTTTTGGCTGGGTGTTCAGTTAAACAAGCTGAAGAAGGATCCAAAGACAACTGGGAACTGTGCGGTTCTTCTTCAGTTCACCCATTAGCTTCCTGCTGTATGGAGCCTTCTTTCCAGTAGTACAGTATGTGTGACCTCGTATAACCCTGCTACTACCATTACATAGTCCTGATGCAGACCCCAGTGTGGACAGAGCTGGAACAGAGGTCAGAGAGTAGAGGTCTGGGAGTAGAGGTCTGAGAGTAGAGGTCTGAGAGTAGAGGTCAGAGAGTAGAGGTCAGAGAGTAGAGGTCAGAGAGTAGAGGTCTGAGAGTAGAGGTCTGGGAGTAGAGGTCTGGGAGTAGAGGTCAGAGAGTAGAGGTCTGGGAGTAGAGGTCTGAGAATAGAGGTCAGAGAGTAGAGGTCTGGGAGTAGAGGTCTGGGAGTAGAGGTCTGGGAGTAGAGGTCTGGGAGTAGAGGTCTGGGAGTAGAGGTCTGGGAGTAGAGGTCTGGGAGTAGAGGTCTGAGAGTAGAGGTCTGAGAGTAGAGGTCTGAGAGTAGAGGTAATACATGGTGTAGAGCTATGACCATGGAGGGCTCTGGTATAAGCCAACACAACCTGGGGTCCCCATCAAACCTCTCTCTCTCTCTCTCTCTCTCTCTCTCTCTCTCTCTCTCTCTCTCTCTCTCTCTCTCTCTCTCTCTCTCTCTCTCTCTCTCTCTACACTGATGTTGGCCTCCTATTGGGTAATATATTTAAGCTCTGAAGTTTGCATGTTTTTGTGGGTGGAGCTTTTGGCTAATGTGTGTGTTAATTGGCCAGTTGGTATGCCGCGCTGCACATGCACTCCATCATTGGTCTGTTTGGTTTGGCAGCAGATGCCCTGATTTGGTGGTTTTGTCCCAAGCTACATGAGTAACATTTCTATTGGGAAAAAGAGAGAGAGAGAGAGAGAGAGAGAGAGAAAAGGTAGAGAGAGAGCAGCAGGATTTGAACGCCAGACCGCGATCTACACTCTTTGTGGCTCTGTGGTCTGACTTAGTGTCTGAGGGTCTGAAGGTCTGGAAGGACCCCTGGATGGCCCCCCTGTGCTCACACAGGAACAGAGTGTTACTGGGGGCTCAGAGGTCCAGGCCCTCTACCAGCCTAGTGAAAGGAAGGAAGTCTCAGTGAGACATGACCACTGTAGTTGTCCACTGAGTAGAACTAGTACATAGGCAGGAGATGTGATGAAAACTGCATAATGTTTAGAGAAAACATTTCCCCCACTGCACTTTATCAAATAACAGGCCCTTAAATGAGCGTTGCACTCACACCCACCATGCCTCATAATTAAATCACGTAGTCTAATCTAAGTGTTTTTTCGAATAGGGGCAATGATTCCCCCTTTGGGACCTCTGGCTCGTTCCCTTATTCCTTATAATTACAGAACTAATGGCTGATGGGAGTTCTTCTGCTGATTACTAATTAACGGTCCATATTTTCACAACACGCCCCATGAGTAACAGACTTTGATTCACATCACGAACAGAACATTATCTGAAATGGCACCCTATTCCCTCCCTGTATAGTGCACTACTTTGACCAGCGCCCTATTGACCCTGGTCAAAAGTAGTGCACTATATAGGGACAGAGACAGTGCATTATACCAGGGATGGACAACTTTTAAACGGGGTGGGGGCCATGACCCCCCCTTAACCACAAAACATTTTAGTGGCCCCCCTCTAGACAGCGGAGAGAAATGTTTTAACAGTTCATTTCCTCGGCCTTTAATTCACCAATAACACATTTACATAGCTGGCTGCTAAACTAACTCAGGAATAAAAAAAATCTAATATGACATGGGTTAATTGACTGAAAACAACCAAATGTGGAATTTGCACCTTGTGCTTTTACTATAGTAAGTTGAGACTGAGTTCCTACATTTGTATTTGTATTTTATTTATTTATTTATTAAATGCTTTTTGGGGGAGAGGGGGGGGGGGTCTCCCTACACATTAGGATGACAACACACATTATTGTTCTAAGAATGACACTCTCCAGACTCGTCTCTTCTCACCACAAATGGTCAATGTCCCATGTGTAGATTAATGTGACAGATTCATTGGCGCAATCCATCAAGACTGCAATTGTACTAGTCCCTAAAGAGCTGAGGTTCAGATGGATGGATTGATATTGAGACAGTTAGCAGACAGAGAAATAGGAAAGCACAAACACAACGAGAGAGACGGAGGGAGAGACAGAGAGAGACAGAGAGAGAGGGGGGGAGGGGGAGAGAGAGAGAGAGAGACAGAGAGAGAGAGAGAGAGGGGGGGGGGAGAGAGAGAGAGAGACAGAGAGAGAGAGAGAGAGAGAGAGAGAGACAGAGAGGGGGGGAGAGAGAGAGAGAGAGAGAGAGAGAGAGACAGAGAGAGAGAGAGAGAGAGAGAGAGAGGGGGGGGGGAGAGAGAGAGAGAGGGTGAGGGGGAGAGAGAGAGAGAGAGAGAGAGAGAGAGAGGGGAGGGGAGGGGGAGAGAGGGGGAGGGGGAGAGAGAGAGAGATAGAGAGACAGAGAGAGAGACAGAGAGAGAGAGAGAGGGGGAGAGAGAGAGAGAGAGAGAGAGAGAGAGAGAGAGAGACAGAGAGAGAGAGAGAGAGAGAGAGAGGGGGGGAGAGAGAGAGGGGGGGAGCGAGAGAGAGACAGAGAGAGAGAGAGAGAGAGAGAGGGGGAGCGAGAGAGAGAGAGAGAGAGAGCGAGCGAGCAAGCAAGAGAAAAAGAGAGAAAGAGAGAGTGTGTATTTGAGAGAGAGAGAGAGGAAGGGAGGGAGAGAGAGGCGGATGGTGAAATCTGGACAGTGAAACCCTATGAGCTTTCCCAGCTGTATTATCCTGGCATCACTTCTGAAGAGGAGAGAGGGAGAGGATGTAGGGACGAGAGGTGTAGGAGGAGAAGGGAGAGGGAAACCTTGCCCAGTTCTCAGCCTCTTTCACTGAGCCTTTAACTCCAAAGCAGCAGGTACTCAGTCCAACAGCCCCCAGCAGAAACACAGCTCCCCACCATGATACACACCACCAACAGCTAAGGGCTCAACAGCTTTGCCCCCCCCCCCCCCCCCCCCCCCACACACACACACACACACACACCAGCTGGGTGGTAAGAGAGATAAACATAGAGAAAGAGGGGAAGGAAGAGAGGAATGAAGAGAGGCAGGCTACACACTAAAGACGAAAGTATAAACCCCAAACAGGGACATCTGCCTCCTGGGCTCCATCCCACTGCTGTATACTGTACTACAATACATCCAACAACAGCATGCACATCTCTGGTCATGATTGTTAGTACTGTATCTAACTACTGTAGATGTCCCACTGCACTTTATCAGATAACAGGCCCTAAAATGAGCGTTGCACTCACACCCACCATGCCTCATAATTAAATCACGTAGTCTAATCTAAGTGTTTTTTCTAATGGGGGCAATGATTCCCCATTTGGGACCTCTGGCTCGTTCATTTATTCCTTATAATTACAGAACTAATGGCTGATGGGAGTTCTTCTGCTGATTACTAATTAACAGTCCATGAGTAATGGACTTTGATTGACATCACGACCAGAACATGATCTAAAATGGCACCCTATTCCCTCCCTATATAGTGCACTACTTTGACCAGTGTTCTATGGGTCCTGGTCAAAAGCAGTGCACTATATAGGGAATAAGGGAATGGGCCCTGGCTAAAAGTAGTGCACTATATAGGGAATAGGGGGATGGGCCCTGGCTAAAAGTAGTGCACTATATAGGGAATAGGGGGATGGGCCCTGGCTAAAAGTAGTGCACTATAGGGAATAGGGGGGTGGGCCCTGGCTAAAAGTAGTGCACTATATAGGGAATAGGGGTCCATTTGGGATGCATTCCCAGCTTTGTGAAGTGGTCTGGTCCACCCAGATGTCTATTAAAATGAATCTGTCTGCATTATGGCACCTCTGTAAAACATCATATATAAGTCAGCATCAGTTAGCGTCTTTCTTTAGCCCTGATGCACTGACCTCTCTCTCTGTCCCGTCCAAGAAGTATACTGCTATACTGTCGTCGGGAGAAAACACTATCATCTTCAGGCTCTGTCCTCTCAACATTTAAATTATTTCCAACTGTCCTTTCTGGTCTGGGCTCGCAACCAGACGATTGCTATTGATGAATAATGACTGATTGACTGGCTGCCTGACTGGATGGCTGCCTGACAGAGCTCTGCTAGCTTTCAATGATAGTTCAATGACACTTTCATGACAGCCAAGAATAACCAAGTAAACATGTATTCCTCTCTGACCAGACTACTAAATTCAGTGTTGACTTCACTGAAGGTTTGATCAGTTAGTGGTTTCCTTTTTGGGTCTCAAGGTCTGCATCCCACATGGGCCCTGGTCGAAAGTAGTGTACTAAAAAGGGAATAGGATGCAATTTGGGAATCATCCAGGGTTAGGAAAAACCCAGGACCCTCATTTCTCATGAGTGTCTATGGATTCTGCAGTCTTAAGCCATGGAGATGTCTGAGTTAGCTGTAGAGATACCTTGAGGCATTGGTTACTAGAAAAACAGTGGTTTCATGAACGTGCTCTTTTTATTTTCCACTGTGTAGTGTTGACATAAACCTGCTGAGGTTGGGCTGGACTGGGTTGGCAGCAGGTATAGTTAGCATAGGATTGAGTCCCAAATGGCAACCTATTCCCTACATAGTGCACTACTTTTGACTAGGGCTAGTGAACTACGCCTGCATTTAGATAGGCAGCCCAATTCTGATATTTTTTTCACTAATTGTTCTGTTGACCAATCAGATCAGCTCTGAAAAATATCACATCTGAAAAGATCTGATTTGATTGATGAAAATACCAATTAGTGGAAAAAATATCTGAATTGGGCTGCCTGTGTAAATGCAGCCAATGAAAAGGGTGCCATATGGTACATAATTGGCAGAGGAACATCAGGAGCGGCAGACAGAGGGAGAGGGGGATGAAGGAACAAAGGAGGAGAGATAATATGTAAGACAGGGTGTAATGAAACTAGGAGGCAGAGTGCAAAGAAGGGCTTGGAGGGTAAGGTTTATCTTTCCTCTCTTCCTCTCTCCTCTCTCTCTTTCTCTTCTCTTCTCTCTCCTCTCATCCTCCTCCCTCTGTAACAGCCAGTGTGTGTTTCATCTGGCATCTCCCTCTGGGAGTGATTAAAGCAGCAAGCCATTTAAGGGGAAGAAGGGGAGGGAAAGGAGGGAAACATTTGGGGAAATTATGGACAGGGGAGGGAAAATGAAGGGGAACAGAGAGGGAAGAGGTATAGAGGAAATATGGATGGGATGCCTAGATAGTTAACTACTCCCTACGTCTACACGAGATACTGTACATCCACATACAAACAGAAACACTGCACAGTACAAACATGTACACATAGTCCTCCATTTGGCAAATCTGGCCATAGCTCTACAATCTTGATTTTTGCTTTCAAGCAAAAACTCAAACAGGAAGTACCAGTGACATGCTTAATTAGGAAGTGGTCCGATGAAGCGGTTGCTAAGATACAGGACTGTTTCACTAGCACAGACTGGAATATGTTCCGGGATTCATCCGATGGCACTGAGGAGTTTACCACATCAGTCACCGGCTATATGAACTTCTTGGTGACAAGGGGGCAGTATTGAGTAGCTTGGATGAATAAGGTGCCCAGAGTAAACTGCCTGCTACTCTGTCCCAGATGCTAATATATGCATATTATTAGTAGTATTGGATAGAAAATACTCTGAAGTTTCTAAAACTGTTTGAATGATGTCTGTGAGTATAACAGAACTAGCATCACCACCCTGGATGGTTCCGACCTAGAATATGTGGACATCTATAAGTACCTAGGTGTCTGGCTAGACTGTAAACTCTCCTTCCAGACTCATATCAAACATCTCCAATCTAAAATCAAATCTAGAGTCGGCTTTCTATTCCACAACAAAGTCTCCTTCACTCACGCCGCCAAACTTACCGTAGTAAAACTGACTATCCTACCGATCCTCGACTTCGGCGATGTCATCTACAAAATAGCTTCCAATACTCTACTCAGCAAACTGGATGCAGTTTATCACAGTGCCATCCATTTTGTTACTAAAGCACCTTATATCACCCACCACTGCAACCTGTATGCTCTAGTCGGCTGGCCCTCGCTACATATTCGTCGCCAGACCCACTGGCTCCAGGTCATCTAAAAGTCCATGCTAGGTAAAGCTCCGCCTTATCACAGTTCACTGGACACAATGGCAACACCCACCCGTAGCACATGCTCCAGCAGGTGTATCTCACTGATCATCCCTAAAGCCAACACCTCATTTGGCCGCTTTTCCTTCCAGTTCTCTGCTGCCTGTTACTGGAACGAATTGCAAAAATCGCTGAAGTTAGAGACTTTTATCTCCCTCACCAACTTCAAACATCTGCTATCTGAGCAGCTAACCGATCGCTGCAGCTGTACATAGTCCATCGGTAAATAGCCCACCCAATTTACCTACCTCATCCCCATACTGTTTTTATTTTTTTACTTTTCTGCTCTTTTGCACACCAGTATCTCTACCTGCACATGACCATCTGATCATTTATCACTCCAGTGTACATTGCACACAATGTATATAGACTCTCTTTTTATTTTTTCTACTGTGTTATTGACTTGTTTATTGTTTAAGCCATGTGTAACTCTGGGTTGTTGTCTGTTCACACTGCTATGCTTTATCTTGGCCATGTCACAGTTGTAAATGAGAACTTGTTCTCAACTAGCCTACCTGGTTAAATAAAGGTGAAATAAATACAATTTAAAAAACATGGCAGGTGAAAACCTGAGACAAATCCAACCAGGAAGTGGAAAATCTGAGGTTTGTAGTTTCATTTAAGTGATTGCCTATCCAGTATGCTGTGTTTATGGGGCCAGATTGCACTTCCCAAGGCTTCCAGCAGATGTCAACAGTCTTTAGAAAGTTGTTTGAGGCTTCTATTGTGGAAGGGTGTCGAATAAGAGCTGTTTCAACAAGTGGACTAGGCTGAGGCCAATCAGTTGTTTACTACGCGGTCACGCGGGTGCCGTTCCTTCTTTTTCCTCTGTAATGAATACGCTATTGTCTGGTTGGAATATTATTGAAGATTTATTATAAAAAGACCCTGAGGATTGATTGTTTGTAAACATCGTTTGACATGTTTCTACAAACTGTAATGGAACTCTTTTGACTTTTTGTCTGGATTTTGCACTCGCGCATTGTGGCTTTGGAATAGTGAACTAAACGCGCGAACAAAACGGAGGTATTTGGACATAAATATGGACGTAATCGAACAAAACAATAAAATGCAAATTATTTACTTAAAAATCATACAATGTGATTTTCTAGATTTTTGTTTTAGATTCCGTCTCTCTACCTATGATAAAAATGACAGATCTCTACATGCTTTGTATGTAGGAAAACCTGCAAAATAGGCAGTGTATCAAATACTTGTTCTCCCCACTGTACATATCCCAACCAGAGGCCATGGATTACAGGCAACAACCGCACTGCGCCAAAGGCTAGAGCTGCCGCTTTCAAAGAGCAGGACACTAATAACGCTTATAAGAAATCCCGCTACTCCCTCCGAAGAACCATCAAACAGACAAAGCGTCAATACAGGACTGAGATTGAATTCTACTGCTCTGGCTCTGAGGCTCGTCGGATGTGGCAGGGCTTGCAAATTATCACAGATTACAAAGGGAAACCCAGCCACAAGCTGCCCAGTGACACAAGCCTACCAAATAAGCTAAATGCCTTCTATGCTGGCTTAGTGGCAAGCAACACTGAACCATGTGTGAGAGCACCAGCTGTTCCGGACGACAAGGCCGCAGGGCCAGATGGATTACTAGGACGCGTACTCAGATCATGCGCTGACCAGCTGGCAAGTGTCTTCACTGACATTTTCAAACTCTCCCTGGCCCAGACTGTAATACCTACATGCTTCAAGCAGACCACCATAGTCCCTGTGCCCAAGAATGCCAAGGTAACCTGTCTAAATGACTATCACCCTGTAGCACTCACTAGGTAGCACTCATCTGTAGTCATGAAATGCTTTGAAAGGCTGGTCATGGATCAAATCAAGACCATCATCCCAGACACTCTTGACTCACTCCAATTCGCATACCGCCCCAACAGATCCACAGATGATGCAATCTCTATTCCACTCCACACTGCCCTTTCTCACTTGGACAAAATGAACACCTACGTGTTCAAAACCAAGCTAAGCTAAGGTCCCTGGGCCTGAACATCTCCCTCTATACTGCACTGGATCCTGGACTTCCTGACAGGCCATCCCCAGGTGGTGAAGGTTGGCAACAACACATCCGCCACACTGATCCCTAACACGGGAGCCCCTCAGGAGTGCGTGCCTGGTCCAATCCTGTACTCCCTGTTCACCCATGACTGCGTGGCTGCGCATGACTCCATCACCATCATTAAGTTTGCAGAAGACATAATGGTGGTAAGCCTGATCACCAACGACGATGAGACAGTCTATAGGGAGGAGATCAGAGACCTGGCAGTGTGGTGCCAGGACAATAACCTCTCCTTCAACATTAGTAAGACAAAGGAGCTGATCGTGGATTACAGGAAATGGAGAGCCGAGCACGCCCCCATTCACATCAATGGGGCTGTAGTGGAGCGGGTCGAGAGGTTGAAAAGATTTGGCATCGGCCCTCAGATCCTCGAAAAGTTATTCAGCTGCACCATCGAGAGCATGACAAATGCATGAACACTGAGAGTAGTGCTTACGGACCAGTCCATCACATGGTCCGAGATCCTTGCCATCCAGGACCTCTATACTAGGCGTTGTCAGAAGAGCACCCACATTTTTTTTTAAAGACTACAGCCATCCAAGCCACAGACTGTTCTCTCTGCAACCGCACGGCAAGCGGTACCAATGCACCAGATCTGGAACCAACAGGATCCTGAACAGCTTCAACTCCAAAGCCATAAGACTTCTTACAAAACTGCTAAATAGCTAATGAAATGGCTACCCGTACTACCTGCATTGACCCTTTTTTTGCAGTAACTCTCTTGCACTGACTCTATGCACACACACTGGACTCTACCCACACACACACACACACACACACAGTAAAACACACAGCAACACACAGACACAGTAAAACACACAGCAACACACACACACACACACACACACACACACACACACACACACACACACACACACACACACAGTAAAACACACAGCAACACACACACACACACACACACACACACACACATATCTTTGACTCTGTATTTTTGAAAAATAAGTATTTCACTGTTAGTCTACACCTGTTGTCTACGAAGCATGTGACAAATAAAATGTGATTTCATTTGATTTGAACACACAATTAACAAACATCACAGCAGTTGCTACTTTATACTGTATTAACAGCTTTAGGTTTGTGTACTGGAGTAGCATGAACAAGCTACTTCACATCACCATGTGGGAATGTGAGCACCTTGGAAGTAACTACATCCTAAATGGCCCCCTATTCCCTATATAGTGTACTACTCAAACATTATGAAGGCACTATGAAGGGAATAGGGTACCATTTGGGATGTATCCAGGTGTGTTTTAACAGTCATGTTGTGCCACTAACCCCCCGGTCAGTACTTGACTTAAGACCCAGCAGCCCCTGAAGGGAAAATCTCTCTAGACATATTTCATTTGTAGCTCTGACTTAAAATTTTATAAAACCATTTGCAATTTCCACCTCAAAGACAGGGTGCAGGGGGAGGCAGGGGCGATGAAGGGTAAGAGAATGGCGGGGCGTCCTGGGAACGACCTGCAGACTGGATACACAAGCCGCGTGTGTGTACTCATGTAAAGTGGACCTGCTCGCCAAAATGCACAGAATATCTCAAGGATCATTCTCAAGGAAGGTTTTACTATGACTAGAGAATTAAATATGACAAAAACTCAACTAGAGATATAGAGCTGGCTGTGGAATGGAGTTTAACCCAGAGGAGCTGGAGGGATAGAGGGTCCTCAGTGACTCAGGGCTGGTCTCACACACACATGGCTGGTCTCTGCTCTGAGTATTAACCTGTTTATTTACAATGGGTCAGGAGGGAGAAACAAGCCTGCCTCTATTTTCATACACATGCTGCTCCCTGGTTCAGCCCAGGGAAAGAAAACATCAAGGACATTACTAACTGGAGTGTTTGAGTTCAGAGCATTGCAGGGTAGTCATTTTGACTGACAAGACCAAACCCAGATGTGGACGTTAGGATTTGAAACCAGAGCGGGGGAGGGGTGTGCCTTGTTCTATACCTGGAGTTTGAAACCAGAGAGGGGGAGGGGTGTGCCTTGTTCTATACCTGGAGTTTGAAACCAGAGAGGGGGAGGGGTGTGCCTTGTTCTATACCTGGAGTTTGAAACCAGAGAGGGGGAGGGGTGTGCCTTGTTCTATACCTGGAGTTTGAAACCAGAGCGGGTGGTTGGGGTGCCTTGTTCTATACCTGGAGTTTGAAACCAGAGAGGGGGAGGGGTGTGCCTTGTTCTATACCTGGAGTTTGAAACCAGAGAGGGGGAGGGGTGTGCCTTGTTCTATACCTGGAGTTTGAAACCAGAGAGGGGGAGGGGTGTGCCTTGTTCTATACCTGGAGTTTGAAACCAGAGAGGGGGAGGGGTGTGCCTTGTTCTATACCTGGAGTTTGAAACCAGAGAGGGGGAGGGGTGCCTTGTTCTATACCTGGAGTTTGAAACCAGAGAGGGGGAGGGGTGTGCCTTGTTCTATACCTGGAGTTTGAAATCAGAGAGGGGGAGGGGTGTGCCTTGTTCTATACCTGGAGTTTGAAACCAGAGAGGGGGAGGGGTGTGCCTTGTTCTATACCTGGAGTTTGAAATCAGAGAGGGGGAGGGGTGTGCCTTGTTCTATACCTGGAGTTTGAAACCAGAGAGGGGGAGGGGTGTGCCTTGTTCTATACCTGGAGTTTGAAACCAGAGAGGGGGAGGGGTGTGCCTTGTTCTATACCTGGAGTTTGAAATCAGAGAGGGGGAGGGGTGTGCCTTGTTCTATACCTGGAGTTTGAAACCAGAGAGGGGGAGGGGTGTGCCTTGTTCTATACCTGGAGTTTGAAACCAGAGAGGGGGAGGGGTGTGCCTTGTTCTATACCTGGAGTTTGAAACCAGAGAGGGGGAGGGGTGTGCCTTGTTCTATACCTGGAGTTTGAAACCAGAGAGGGGGAGGGGTGTGCCTTGTTCTATACCTGGAGTTTGAAACCAGAGCGGGGGAGGGGTCTGCCTTGTTCTATACCTGGAGTTTGAAACCAGAGAGGGGGAGGGGTGTGCCTTGTTCTATACCTGGAGTTTGAAACCAGAGAGGGGGAGGGGTGTGCCTTGTTCTATACCTGGAGTTTGAAACCAGAGAGGGGGAGGGGTGTGCCTTGTTCTATACCTGGAGTTTGAAACCAGAGAGGGGGAGGGGTGTGCCTTGTTCTATACCTGGAGTTTGAAACCAGAGAGGGGGAGGGGTGTGCCTTGTTCTATACCTGGAGTTTGAAACCAGAGAGGGGGAGGGGTGTGCCTTGTTCTATACCTGGAGTTTGAAACCAGAGCGGGGGAGGGGTGTGCCTTGTTCTATACCTGGAGTTTGAAACCAGAGAGGGGGAGGGGTGTGCCTTGTTCTATACCTGGAGTTTGAAACCAGAGCGGGGGAGGGGGGTGCCTTGTTCTATACCTGGAGTTTGAAACCAGAGAGGGGGAGGGGTGTGCCTTGTTCTATACCTGGAGTTTGAAATCAGAGCGGGGGAGGGGTGTGCCTTGTTCTATACCTGGAGTTTGAAACCAGAGCGGGGGAGGGGTGTGCCTTGTTCTATACCTGGAGTTTGAAACCAGAGCGGGTGGTTGGGGTGCCTTGTTCTATACCTGGAGTTTGAAACCAGAGCGGGTGGTTGGGGTGCCTTGTTCTATACCTGGAGTTTGAAACCAGAGCGGGTGGTTGGGTGCCTTGTCGTATACCTAGGGCTTAATATTACCAACAGTTGTAAAGCAGTTGGCCATTACATGGCTTACAGAGCCTCACAGATTGTCATACTGCGGAGAAAACGCTGGGAAGGAAAGCTGGTGGTACAATCCTTCAATACAGCTTTTTAAAACAGTTAGGGTACTTACTCTTTTCATGGAAGTAAAGCTGAAGAAACTGTAGTGTAACTGTGTTAGTGTTACTGTATGCCAAGCTCCGTGGGCATCCCCACAACCCCCTTATTCCCCACCACTCATCTTAACCCTAACCCACCACCCACGGTAGGCAGGCAGCTGCAGCATGGCGCTAGCCCACATCATTACTGCTCCAGGGTATGGTTACCATTAGACCCCTCTGCCACTCAGGCTCCAGGCTCCACCGTCCAGCCACAAGGAGGTGGAGGAGGTGTGATGCTGGGCAGTCTGGGTAATTTAGACGCAGGGCAGCTGTTCTCTATGCTTGACTCCACAGCCCAGTTTGCCCCAGCCTCTCCCTCTCAGGCATGATATACTCCTTCCTGGTTCTGCTGGCTGGCTGGGTTGTAGAGGAGTAGTTAAGGAGGTGAAGGAGGTGTGATGCTGGGCAGTCTGGGTAATTTAGACGCAGGGCAGCTGTGTGTCTGTGTCTGTCAGCACCACTGGCTGCCTCTAACATGCTACAGAACGTGTCAGTTCAGACCAGAGCAAAGATCATAGCAGGATTAATAACTTTTTGTAAGCGGTAAGTAAAGTGACAGGTCACAGGGTAGATAGGGTCTCTGGTTCTCACGGATCCACAGAACCGTTTGATGAGGTGGAAGAGAACACACAAGGGAGGCCAGCTCCAATGACGCTGGAGTTCTTCCTCTCTCCTCCTCTACACTCCCCTTTCCTTCTCTCCATTCTCTTCCTCTCCTCTCAGCGTTCACCAGGTCTGGTGTATGGACAGGTAGAGCCCTATGATTTTGCAATCTTCCAAACTCCTGTGGGTGGTTACTGGCAGTGGGACAGCGGGAGAGGGTTGTGTAGTTCTGCAGTTGCCACCAAAGCAGTTTGAGTGTCACTCAGGACACATAACCTCTTATAATGTAACGTATACCACCACATGCCAGACATCAGATTTGGAGTGTCTTGTCTGCTCTGACAATTTGGCAGATCATGAAAGCAAATCTTTCCCATTCTGCAATACTGATCTTTCAGGAGCTTTACATTTGCATGTCAAAACAGTTGGTTGTATATTGTACATATAGAATTACAAACACATAGAGACAGCTCCAGGCATATAGATATACTGTAGACATAGACATACATAGACATATGCACTATTTTTTAGAAGAGTCCTCCAATTGGGCACACACTGGTTGAATCAACGTTGTTTCAAGTCATTTCAATCAAATTACATTGAACCAAAGTGGAATAGGCATTGAATTGACGTCTGTGCCCAGTGGCCAAAAGTATTGCACTATATAGAGGTCCATTGCAGATGTAGGGTAAAGCTCGGCTGAGGTCAGCAGTTTACAGTCAGGCTAACTGGTCTGGTCCTTAGAGCAGCAGATGTAGCCAGATCTGTGGTGTGGCACAGACCTCTCTCTCCCCCCCTCTCTCCTGGCTGTAGGGAGACATTGGGCGTGTTGAGTGATAAGCTGAAAGTAGCCGACTGTAAACGGAAGTAAAGTCGGGGGAGGTGCTGTACATATGCACCGACAGCAAGTCGGACAACTTCTGCTGTTTCTAGGAAACGCAACAAAGGCAGTCATGGCATTCGTCTTTGTTATTGCTGATGAAGTGGATGCAGAATACCACTTCTCCTACACAAAGCTGAACATGATCAACATGGTCCAAGGAATTCATTTCCTGATGATAAGGATATTAGATACCAACCCAAGCTCTTTCTAACAATCACAAGCTTGTATTTTTGTGAAGGTTTTCTCAAAATATAACCAGGCAGTGAATGCATAGACTACGATTTGAGAACATACAGGTGCTTTTGCAGCAAATGGGATATGCGTGGTTGTTACTTCATGCCCTTGTACTTTCCTAATTATTATTTGTGATTGTGCAACATGGAATTGTAACAAATATGATTAAGTGGAATCCACTAAGATTCTTACTGTATGGTAATTGATTGCATGTCAGCATCACTACAGCCTGCAGTGTATTTGTTACACTCTCAAACCTTTATTGCTTGTCAGTAAGCATTTAAAGAATAGAATTTGATTAAATCCCATGAAGAGCAAAACACTCACAGTACAGAAAAGGTTTAGACTATGTCTCTGACTTAGCAATAAATATGAGGACTGTTATTTTATCAAATCAATTCTCTGTAATTATTATTACGTGATTAAACAAATCATGTACATTTTATTAACTAGGAAGTCGGGGCACCACGGAAAACGTTCAGAGATAATTTTCCGAATATAACTTTAATATCTGATCAATTAGTCTTCTATTAATTAATTATTATTATTACCTTCGTCAGTCTCATCTGAACATCGTAAAATACTTGGTTATCTGCATGAACCCAGCCTCTACTATGAATCGTCCATACACAAATTGGCTCAATCATTAATTTACTAACTAATTAAACAATTACAGAATATACAATACATCATAACATTATACAGTAAATACCATCACTAGTGGACTACACAAAAATAGTTTGGTTATAACATGATAGATTCAGAGAGAAGAGAAGGGGGTTTTGGAAGGAAGACTAATGAACATGGCTCTCTATCGGACCTGGGAAGCTATTCTCATATGAATACATATGCCACTAACGATCGCTCATTCGGAAAAGCAATGCATTATATTTACGTGATGTGAGGCTCTTGTTTGCCCAGTCAATGTTGCCCTCATCCTTTGTAGAATCTCGTGTGAGAGGTTCACGTGATCTGAGAGGTTCATCTCACTCTGGAGATGCTTCCTCGTCGGTCAGTGTTCTCATCCTAGATTTACGCATATGTTCAGCTGCAGTCTGATATATGCTAGTTTAGTATGCACTTCTTCTTTGGGCGAACAATAGTTCAGAGTTCATACCATTTCACGTGTGGGGCAAGCTTTCACGTTTCCTGGCCTGTATAGTTGAAATTAACCCTTTTCAACGTGGAGGACATTGAGTTGACTTTTCGTCAAAGAGACCTTTTATTCAAGAGTGGAAAGGTTGTTGGTTCATCATTTCCAAACAATGTCTATTCACTTTGGCGTGGCTACTGACTTAGTTAAATTTTACCATGGAGGTAAAAAAAATAAAAAATAAAAATGTTTACCTTTATTTAACTAGGCAAGTCAGTTATCCACTCTTGGGTAGGGGGCAGTATTTTCACGTCCGGATGAAAAGCATGCCCAAAGTAAACTGCCTGTTACTCTGGCCCAGAAACTAGGATATGCATATAATTTGGTAGATTTGGATGGAAAACACTCTGAAGTTTCTCAAACTGTTAAAATCATGTCTGTGAGTGTAACAGAACTGATATGGCAGGCGAAACCCCGAGGACAAACCATCACAAAAACAAAATCCAGCCTACCACTGTTTTCAATGGCTGTCACTTTTATTATAAGATGAAATCCTCCCAGATTGCAGTTCCTCGGGCTTCCACTAGATGTCAACAGTCTGTAGAAAGAGTTTCATGCTGGTTTCTGGAAAAATGAGCCAGAAATTGTAGTTTTTCTAGGTGGCTCCCATTTTGGCTGTAGTGTTTCCAAGTGCGTGGAAGATAGCGCATTCTTTGGTATTTTTCTACAGTAAAGACAATAACAATTCTCCGTCTTAAATTTGATCGTTTATTTACGTATTAGGGTTCCTAAGGTTTGATTATAAACGTTGTTTGACTTTTTGGAAAAGTTTATTAGTAATGTTTGAGATTCATTGTGTATGCATTTTGATGGAGGGAAACTGGGTGGATTATTGACTGAAGCGCGCCAGCTAAACTAAGTTTTTATGGACATTATCGAACAAAAGACCATTTGTGATGTAACTGGGACCTTTTGGAGTGCCAACAGAAGAAGATCAGGCATTTATTAAGGCATTTATTATATCGCTATTTTTGACTTTCATGGCGTACCTGCCTGGTTGAAATATGTTTTTCATGCTTTTGTATGCGGGGCGCTGTCCTCAGATAATCGCATGGTGTGCTTTCGCGGTAAAGCCTTTTTTAAATCAGACACGCTTTATTTTAATGTATTACACTTGTGATTTTATGAAAGTTAAATACTTATAATTCTGTAGTTTGAATTTCGCGCTCTGCAATGGGACGCTACCGTCTCACCTGCCCATAAGAAGTTAAGAACAAATTCTTATTTTCAATGACGGCCTAGGAACAGTGGGTTAACTGCCTTGTTCAGGGGGAGAACTTGTGTATTCTCTAATTCTTTAACTTATAATTCTCTTATTTTACATTCACATTACATCATTTCGCAAATAGCTTCATCTTTACTCATTCATTTCATACAAGAATTAGATGCAAGCCTCATAACTGAGGAACCTGTATAAACAGAGTTAGGGTAATGTTGCTGTATTATCTTTCATGAGGTTACAAACATGAAACAAATGGATCGTGTCGTGGATTTTTATATCCATAATGCAACACACTTTGAAAGGCGGTGACCAACGTTGGTCAACGTCTTCACAAAAGTGATCCTCTCGAACATGCCCATTAGGTTCTGACTGCGTTCCCTCCCTCCCAGGCAGTAATTACATTATGAGGGAGCAGAGCTGTAAAGACAGGCTGATACTGTTTATGTTTGGAGGTGGGTTGTAATCATCACCACATCGTCATAGATGAACAGAATTTTTACAGTGTTTATAGAGACTCTAAACCACTCCAACACAGCCACTCTGTCTGGGTTTCTCTGTGTGTGTTATTGAAAGAGCAGGAGGAGGTACTTGAATGAATGGGAGACTGGTGATCAGTAATTATGTGTACTATGAGAAGTTATAAGTTCAGGAGAAGGAGTCTTCAGGTCACTAAACTATAACATTACCCACAGGTGTTTGTAAATTGTCCCCTGTTTCAGCCATATATTATCCTGATAAGGATTGCGGTGTACCAAGAGGATGACAGGGTTTTTAACAGCAACAGTGTGTGTACAGTATGTCATATTAAACAGATCCCTTAGCGTAGCATTTAGATGTCATCCATACTTTTAGGGGTATTTTCAGTGCTAATGTTTTTCCTCAGTTGAAGTCGGAAGTTTACATACACAGGTTTGAGTCATTAAAACCCATTTTTAAGCCACTCCACAAATTTCTTGTTAACAAACTATAGTTTTAAACTATAGTTTTGGCAAGTCGGTTAGGACATCTACTTTGTGCATGACACAAGTCATTTTTCCAACAATTGTTTACAGATAGATTATTTCACTTATAATTCACTGTATCACAATTCCAGTGGGTCAGAAGTTTACATACACTAAGTTGACTGTGCCTTTAAACAGCTTCGAAAATTCCAGAAAATTATGTCATGGCTTTAGAAGCTTCTGATAGGATAATTGACATCATTTGAGTCAATTGGGGGTGTACCTGTGGATGTATTTCAAACTACCTTCAAACTCAGTGCCTCTTTGCTTGACATCATGGGAAAATCTAAAGAAATCAGCCAAGACCTCAGAAAAAAATGTGTAGACCTCTACAAGTCTGGTTCATCCTTAGGAGCAATTTCCAAACGCCTGAAGGTACCACGTTCCTCTGTACAAGCAATAGTACAAAAGTATAAACACCATAAACACCACACGCAGCCGTCATACCGCTCAGGAAGGAGACCCATTCTGTCTCCAAGAGATGAACGTACTTTGATGTGAAAAGTGCAAATCAATCCCAAAACAACAGCAAAGGACCTTGTGAAGATGCTGGAGGAAACAGGTGCAAAAGTATCTATATAGAAAAAATAGAACTGTTTGGTTATAATGACCATTGTTATGTTTGGAGGAAAAAGGGGGATGCTTGCAAGCTGAAGAACACCATCCCAACCGTGAAGCACAGGGGTGGCAGCATCATGTTGTGTCGGTGCTTTGCTGCAGGAGGGACTTGTGCACTTCACAAAATAGATGGCATCATGAGGTAGGGAAATAATATGGATATATTGAAGCAACATTTCAAGACATCAGTAAGGAAGTTAAAGCTTGGTCGCAAATGGGTCTTCCAAATGGACAATGACCCCAAGCATACTTCCAAAGTTGTGGCAAAATGGCTTAAGGACAACAAAGTCAAGGTATTGGAGTGGCCATCACAAAGCCCTGACCTCAATCCTATAGAACATCCGTGGGCAGAACTGAAAAAGCTTGTGTGAGCAAGGAGCCCTACAAACCTGACTCAGTTACACCAGCTCTGTCAGGAGGAATGGGCCAAAATTCACCCAACTTATTGTGGGAAGCTTGTGGAAGGCTACCTGAAACATTTGACCCAAGTTAAACAATTTAAAGGCAACGCTACCAAATACTAATTGAGTGTATGTGAACTTCTGACCCACTGGGAATGTGATGAAAGAAATAAAAGCTGAAATAAATCGTTCTCTCTACTATTATTCTGACATTTCACATTCTTAAAAAAAGGTGGTGATCCTAACTGACCTAAAACAGGGAATTTTAACTTGGATTAAATGTCAGGAATTGTGAAAAACTGAGTTTAAATGTATTTGGGTAAGGTGTATGTAAACTTCCGACTTCAACTGTAGGTGTATTTAAGATGTCTGCCTACAGTATATGGGTATACTATTCTCAGCTGGTGCAGCACCACTGGTCCTGCCAGGCACTTGGCAGGCAGCGCCATCTTCCCACTTCCCTGTGTGTGTGTGTGTGTGTGTGTGTGTGTGTGTGTGTGTGTGTGTGTGTGTGTGTGTGTGTGTGTGTGTGTGTGTGTGTGTGTGTGTGTGTGTGTGTGTGTGTGTGTGTGTGTGTGTGTGTGTGTGTGCATGCGTGCCACTAAAGACCCTGAGCGGGCGCCTCGCCAATGCTGCGTAGGTCGGCTGGGCCATGGCATTGTGAAAAGAGGAACGGGGAGAAAACAGCAGCATTTTACCATCAAGTTACTTACAATAAAACCAAATGGCTGTTTTAGGGGAAACACAGGGACAGTGTGGGAAAGCTACTGACATAAGGTGCCAGGTATAGCACAGACACGCACACACCCACACACAAGACACACTTGCACACACACACGGTGAGAGGGGTTTGAGTAATTTATTCTCTGATTGAGAGTGATTAAAACGTAGATAAGTTAAGATGTGTTTAGCTATACTGGTTCCCAGGCTCCAGTACTACAGTAAACTACTGTACCTTTTCATTGTTGCATGGATGTGGAGCATGTAGTCCCAGAGGGGAGAAATGAAGGTAACACTATACAGACTATCAGTAACATTTCAAATAGCTATCTACTAACCCTAGCCCTAACCTTAACCCTTACCCATATTCTAAACCTAACCCTAACCGTAACTTTAGCAAGCAGTTGCTTATCAACAGATAGTTTGTTGATAGTATGGCCATCTGTATAGCGTCTGCAGATGGACAATCTGGACTATCCAAATAAAGTGTTACCGAAAGAGAGAACAGACTGGTATAGCCATGCATAGAAACCACAGCATTATGTCATTAGTGTTACTGAAAGAGAGAGCAGACTGGTATAGCCATGCATAGAAACCACAGCATTATGTCATTAGTGTTACTGAAAGAGAGAGCAGACTGGTATAGCCATGCATAGAAACCACAGCATTATGTCATTAGTGTTACTGAAAGAGAGAGCAGACTGGTATAGCCATGCATAGAAACCACAGCATTATGTCATTAGTGTTACTGAAAGAGAGAGCAGACTGGTATAGCCATGCAAAGAAACCACAGCATTATGTCATTAGTGTTACTAAGGAAATCTGCCACCTGATGATGTATTGATTTGTATATTAATCTCTTGAGAGTTGGTTCTGGGTTCTGAGATGATTTGTTTACATTTACAGTGAGTGAGGTTTGGTGGGGGCAATTAGTCTCATTATCTTAAATGTTAAATATGAACACAATAGCTAATTGTTCAGACATACCTTGGCTACTCACGGGGAGAATGATTTGGTTTTGTATTTTGGTCATGTCTTTGTTTGTTTTGTTACTTTCCACATTTATACTTTGAATGTGAAGTGTAATAATTAGGAAGCAACACATTTTTAAAAAACACTTGTGGAAGAAAACAGGAAAGGCAGTTGTGAATTCAACGACTGTAAAGAAAGGTTAGATTGTGATAAACACACAGCCTAGCAGTTTGAGTTGGAACACAAACGTATAATTCCAGGTTAAACCAGAATATTTTACTATCAGGATCTTTGGCCAGACCATACTATGAAAGAAGTGGTTTCCCATCATGGCTGCTTCTCCCTGTATTCTCCCTGCATGTGAAAACTAGCAGGTTTAGACATATAGCTTAGTTTAGCACCAAGCATCCCCATGAATCATGATAACACAACAATAGCCAGGCTCTGCTTTGACACTGTCTGCTCTAATGACTGTTTTCCTCCTGAAGGACAATTACAATGGAAGTCTTACTGTCACTAAACACTGACTGGGGTTCAAATCTCAGTCCAGGAAATCTCCATTGATGCGCCCGAAATGGCATCCTATAGTGAACTACTTTCCAACTGAGCTTTATGGGCCGTGGTCAAAAGTAGTGCACTAGGGGAATAGAGTGCCATTTCAGACATAGATCATGTGTTTTGGACGTCTCCTATGTGGGACACTTTCTCAGTTCCATTTCCTGGGCTTAGAGTGAGGAGAGGAGAGATGAAGAGCTGATGTTTCATTAGAGTCTGGAGCCTAGAGTGATGGTTAGGACAGAGGGAGGGAGGTAGATGTAGAAAAATTGTGGGAAGGACAAAGTACTGGGGGAGGGAGCCAGAACGAGAAAAAAAGAGCAAGAGAGAAAGGGAGAGGGATAGAGAAAGGAGAGAGACAGAGAGAGAGAGAGAGTCTCTGGCACATCATCCTACTGGAACCACTGGAACCCAACACATAAACAGGCCTTGTCACCTTCACATAAATACTGTTTGAGTCCCAAATGGCACCCTATTACCTATATAGTGCACTAATTTTGAACATAGCCCTATTGGCCCAGGTCAAAAGTAGTGCACTACATAGGGAATATGGTGCCATTTGGGATGCAATCTATGAGACTTATGGAGCTGACTGGGCAGGGCTCTGGGCTGGAGTGTGTACGCTTTGTGTAAGCCGTATGTATACAGCGTGTACAGAAATGTGCTGTAGCATGTGTATACAGTGTCTGTAAGAGAGTGTGTTGGAGTTTGTTGGAGTGTGTATACAGTATGTGTTGTAGTTTGTAAGCTGTGTGTATGCAGTGTGTGTAGGTGTGTGTGTAGTTAGGAGTGTGTATGCAGTGTGGGAGGTCATTAACACAAACACACACACACACACACTATCTCTGTCCAGACCCATGGTAGGTCATTCCTACTCTGGTTCAGACCAAGGCCGGACCCTGGTCGCTGTATTAAAACACATTCAGGTAACAGAGCCGGGTCCGAGCACTGAGCATCTGTTTAGAACTGTTTGGATCTGTTTCATTGGCTCGCATAATTGCAAGTAAACAGACATTTGCTTTCAAACACACACACAAAATAATACCTTTCCAAACACTCTGTGTCCTGCCAACAGTAAGCAACAGCTTGTTTTCCCATCCTCACAGAGAGGATCTGGCCACAGTTAGGAAGAGAAGAACACCAGGTATCATCATTTCACTTCTCATCTTGTTGTCATCTCTCCTACTGGGGTTCTCTGGAGTTTTTCCAGAGTTTTCAGAGTTCTCTCACTTCTGTCAGAGTACTCTCACTTCTCTCAGTGTTCTCTCACTTCTCGCAGTGTTTTCTCACTTATCAGTGTTCTCTCACTACTCTCAGTGTTCCCTCACTTATCAGTGTTCTCTCACTTCTCTCAGTGTTCTCTCACTTATCAGTGTTCTCTCACTTCTCTCAGTGTTCTCTCACCTCTCTGTGTTCTCTCACCTCTCTGTGTTCTCTCACTTCTCAGTGTTCTTGCAGTGTTATCTCACCTCTCTCTGTGTTCTATCACTTCTCAGGGTTCTTACAGTGTTCTCTCACTTCTCTCAGTGTTCTCTCACCTCTCTCTGTGTTCTCTCACTTCTCAGTGTTCTTACAGTGCTCTCTCACCTCTCTCTGTGTTCTATCACTTCTCAGGGTTCTTACAGTGTTCTCTCACTTCTCTCAGTGTTCTCACAGAGTTATCTCACTACTCTCAGTGTTCTTTCACTTCTCTCTGTGTTCTCTCACTTCTCTCAGTGTTCTCACAGAGTTCTCTCACTTCTCTCTGTGTTCTCTCACTTCTCTCAGTGTTCTCTCACTTCTCTCAGTATTCTCACATAGTTCTCTCACTTCTCTCTGTGTTCTCTCACTTCTCTCAGTGTTATCTCACTTCTCTCAGTATTCTCACAGAGTTCTCTCACTTCTCTCAGTGTTCTCTCACTTCTCTCAGTGTTCTCTCACTTCTCTCTGTGTACTCTCACTTCTCTCAGTGTTCTCACAGAGTTCTCTCACTTCTCTCAGTGTTCTCTCACTTCTCTCAGTGTTCTCTCACTTCTCTCAGTGTTCTCTTACTTCTCTCAGTGTTCTCTCACTTCTCTCTGTGTTCTCTCACTTCTAACGGTTCTCTTACCTCTCTCTGTTTTTTCTTACTTCTCTGTGTTTTCTTACTTCTCACAGAGTTCTCAGCTGGTGAAACCAACACTGTAAAAGTGTGAAAAAATTGCTGGTTGAAAGTACAATATACACAGGACCTTCTAATCATGAGGTTTGCATGAGCAGGAGTTCTGGCTTTCCATGGTGACATCAAAATGTGGTAATTTAGCTAATAGACCAATCAATAACAAAGAGAGTTCCAAACATCCCTTTTCAGTTTTCCTCTCCCCACTCCCAGACAGTTCTACCTAAATTATTGCTTGAGAAATCGTTTTTTTTTCTTCTTAAAAGCTATTTTTGCCCATTTTAATGGAAATCTATTACAGTAACCAGGTTTCCATCTGACCATTTTATGCGAGTAAAGTACGTTGGATAAAAAAATGTCATGACAGGCCTGATGGAAACAGAACTTTTTCGGTAAACTTTCCAAATGTCGACAAAACAAAATAAGCTAGACAAGGTGGGATCTTTTTGTTTCAGTAAAATTAATTTCGCAAGAAATGTCGGTGGATACAAATATTTATATAATAACCATCATATCGAAGTAAACTTGGAGTAACGCAATGACATGTTGCGTGGTCCTCCCACTACGACTCATCGGGAAAGCATGCAGTTAATTAGACTACAGATGAAATAAGTTATGATGAACTTCACAGGTTGGTGAAAGTAAATATCAAGGGTCTTATTCTGGTGACATGATCATCGATGCTTGTCTTCCGTTTCACAAATGTATACTCTCTCTTTTGTCCATAATATTCTCATCAAGTAGCTTTACGTGCGCTATAGCCAACAGAGGGCTTGGCTAGAATGCACTTGCCAATATCGTAGAGGGTACACTAACGCCCCAACAATGGTGAGAAAAATAGAGTTGAAACATTTAAGTCATATTTATTATTCTGTGCATGGGAATTTACCCGCAAAATGTATTTTTATGTGCACTACGTCATCACACACAGCCTTTTGTCTGCAACTGTCAATTTCACAGTCAATTTTCATCTGTGGTGGAAAAATGCACATGTTGTTTTTATGCCAATTGGTCAGATGGTCAGATAATTAGAATTAAGCAGGTCAGATGGTCAGATAATTAGAATTAGGCAGGTCAGATGGTCAGATAATTATAATTAGGCAGGTCAGATGGTCAGATAATTATAATTAGGCAGGTCAGATGCCATAAAAGAAAGACAGTTCTATGTCTACCACACCCATATTTTATTTTTGCAAAAAAAGTAGTTTTAGTAATTACTTACACCACTACATGGCAATAAATAGTCATTACAGAAAACACTACCAAGATTAGTGCAACTACCACAAAGCTACTGCAAAATGTAGGTAAATTACTAGTTGAACTATATGTAATTCACAACTCGACCAACACTGAGCTTAAGAGAGCATCAGAAGAATATCAGTATTTAATGTGAGTTTTCTTAAACAACTTGAAGTTAGGACTCTGAAGCAATATACTCCACTCCAAGACAATTTGCTTAGTTATCAGCAAAATATTTAGGTGGAAGAGTAATTATATTTTCACCTGTATACACGTCTACTGCCCCTCTTCAAGTGATTCATCTAAAACATTCCTGCCTGTCTGGTGTATGTCATGTCATGTCATGTCCTGCCTGCCTGCCTGCCTGCCTGCCTGCCTGCCTGCCTGCCTGCCTGCCTGCCTGCCTGCCTGCCTGCCTGCCTGCCTGCCTGCCTGCCTGCCTGCACTATAAAGTATAGAGAAGGTAGTCTGTAACTATTTCATGTTGTTTCTCCTTACAGCTCCACAGACTTTAGTAATTAAACAAAGTTACACTCACCAAACTACTAAAAGAAACATATATAATGTTGAATCAAAACATATCCAATCTATTTGAAGGACAGAAGGACTTACTAAGTTTGATTTATAAACTCAGCAAAAAAAGAAACGTCCCTTTTTCAGGACACTGTCTTTCAAAGATAATTCGTAAAAATAACTTCACAGATCTTCATTGTAAAGGGTTTAAAACTGTTTCCCATGATTGTTCAATGAAACATAAACAATTAATGAACATGCACCTGTGGAACGGTTGTGAAGACACTAACAGCTTACAGACGGTCCCAGTTATGAAAACTTAGGACACTAAAGAGGCCTTTATACTGACTCTGAAAAACACCAAAAGCAAGATGCCCCAGGGTCCCTGCTCATCTGCGTGAACGTGCCTTAGACATGCTGCAAGGAGGCATGAGGACTGCAGATGTGGCCAGGACAATAAATTCCTGTGAGATGCCTAAGACAGCGATACAGGGAGACAGGACGGACAGCTGATCGTCCTCGCAGTGGCAGACCACGTGTAACAACACCTGCACAGGATCGTTACATCCGAACATCACACCTGCGGGACAGGTACAGGATGGCAACAACAACTGCCCGAGTTACACCAGAAACGCACAATCTCTCCATCAGTGCTCAGACTGTCCGCAATAGGCTGAGAGAGGCTGGACTGAGGGCTTGTAGGCCTGTTGTAAGGCAGGTCCTCACCAGACATCATCAGCAACAAAGTCGCCTATGGGCACAAACCCACAGTCGCTGGACCAGACAGGACTGGCAAAAAGTGCTCTTCACTGACAAGTTGCGGTTTTGTCTCTCCAGGGGTGATGGTCGGATTTGCGTTTATCGTCGAAGGAATGAGCGTTACACCGAGGCCTGTACTCTGGAGTGGGATTGATTTGGAGGTGGAGGGTCCGTCATGGTCTGGGGGCGGTGTGTCACGGCATCATCGGACTGAGCTTGTTGTCATTGCAGGCAATCTCAACGCTGTGCGTTACAGAGAAGACATCCTCCTCCTTCATGTGGTACCCTTCCTGCAGGCTCATCCTGACATGACCCTCCAGCATGACAATGCCACCAGCCATACTGCTCGTTCTGTGCGTGATTTCCTGCAAGACAGGAATGTCAGCGTTATGCCATGGCCAGCGAAGAGCCCGGATCTCAATCCTATTGAGCACGTCTGGGACCTGTTGGATCGGAGGGTGAGGGCTAGGGACATTCCCCATGTCTGTGAACTTGCAGGTGCCATGGTGGAAGAGTGGGGTAACATATCACAGCAATAACTGGCAAATCTGGTGCAGTCCATGAGGAGGAGATGCACTGCAGTACTTAATGCAGCTGGTGGCCACACCAGATACTGACTGTTACTTTTCATTTTAGATTTTTTTTGCTGAGATGCACTGCAGTACTTAATGCAGCTGGTGGCCACACCAGATATTGACTGTTACTTTTGATTTTGACCCCCCCCCCTTTGTTCAGGGACACATTAGTACATTTCTGTTAGTCACATGCCTGTGGAACTTGTTCAGATTATGTCTCAGTTGTTGAATCTTGTTATGTTCATACAAATATTTACACATGTTAAGTCTGCTGAAAATAAACGCAGTTGACAGTGAGAGGACGTTTCTTTTTTTACTGAGTTTATTATAAGTAAACCTAGTGTTGGCAATTTAACTCCTAGTCTGCGTCCCAAATGGCACCCTATTCCCTGCATAGTGCACTACTTTTGACCAGAGCACTACAGTGTACAGTGCCTTCGGAAAGTATTCAGACACCTTGACTTTTTCCCAAAAATTTACGTTACAGCTTTATTCTAAAATTGATTAAATTAATTAAATACTCAGCAATCTACACACAATACCCCATAATGACAAAGTGAAAACAGGTTTTTAGACATTTTTGCAAATCTATTTAAAAGAAAATACAGAAATACCTTATTTAAATATGTATTCATACTGATTGCTATGAGACACTAAATTGAGGTCAGGTGCATCCTGTTTCCATTGATCATCCTTGAGATGTTTCTACAACTTCACTGGAGTCCAACTGTGGTAAATTCAATTGATTGGACCTGATTTGAAAAGGCACACACCCGTCCCACGGTTGACATGTCAGAGTGCATGTCATAGAAAAAACTAAGCCATGAGGTCAACGGAATCCATGACAGGATTGTGTCGAGGCACAGATTTGGGGAAGGGTACCAAAACATTTCTGCAGCATTGAAGGTCCCCAAGAACTAGGTGGCCTCCATCATTCTTAAATGGGAAGGGTTTGGAACTCCCAAGACTCTTCCTATAGCTGGCCGCACTGCCAAACTGAGCAATCAGGGGAGAAGGTCCTTGGTCAAAAGGTGATCAAGAAGTCGATGGTCACTCTGACCGAGCTCTAGAGTTCCTCTGTGGAGATGGGAGAACCTTCCAGAAGGACAACCATCTCTGCAGCACTGGAAGCCCCTCCTTGGTAAAAGGCATATAACAGCCCACTTGAAGTTTGCCAAAAGGCACCTAAAGACTCTCAGACCATGAGAAACAAGATTCTCTGGTGTGATGAAACCAAGATTGAACTCTCTGGCCTTCCCTACAGTGAAGCATGGTGTTAGCATCATGCTGTAGGGATGTTTTTCAGCAGCAGGGACTGACAGACTAGTCAGGATCGAGGCAAAGATGAACTGAGTAAAGTAGAGAGAGATCATTGATGAAAACCTGCTACAGAGAGCTCAGGACCTCAGACAGGAGCGTAGGTTCACCTTCCAACAGGACAACGACCTAAGCACACAGCCAAGACAACGCATGAGTGCCTCCGGGACAAGTCTCTGAATGTCCTTGAGTGGCCCAGCCAGAGCCCGGACTTGAACCCGATTGAACATCTCTGGAGAGACCTGAAAATAGCTGTGCAGCAACGCTCCCCATCCAACCTGACAGAGCTTAAGAGGATCTGCAGAGAAGAACGGGAGAAACTCCCCAAATACAGGTGTGCCAAACATGTAGCGTCATACCCAAGAAGACTCGAGGCTATAATCGCTGCCAAAGGTGCTTCAACAAAGTACTGAGTAAAGGGTTTGAATACGTACTGAACTGTTTTACATTCTTAATACATTTGCAAAAATGTCTAAAAACCTGTTTTGCTTTGTCATTATGGGGTATTGTGTGTAGATTGATGTAATTGAATTCATTTTAGAATATGGCTGTAACCTGTGGCTGTAACCTGTGGCTGTAACCTGTGGCTGTAACCCGTGGCTGTAACCCGTGGTTGTAACCTGTAGCTGTAACCTGTGGTTGTAACCTGTGGTTGTAACCCGTGGCTGTAACCCGTGGCTGTAACCCGTGGCTGTAATCCGTGGCTGTAACCTGTGGCTGTAACCCGTGGATTTTTTTGGGGAAAAGTCAGGAGGTCTGAATACTTTCTGAAGGCCCTTTATACACTGAGTATACAAAACACTGCTCTTTCCAATACAGACTGACCAGCTGAATACAGATTAACGCTATGGTCCCTTATTGATGTCACTTAATAAATCCACTTCAATCAGTGTAGCTGAAGGGGAGGAGGCAGGTTAAAGACTTTTTAAGCCTTGAGACAATTGAGACATGGATTGTGTATGTGTGCCATTCAGAGGGTGAATAGACAAGACAAATAATTTAAGTGCATTGGAACGGGGTATGATAGTAGGTGCTAGGTGCCCCGGTTGGTGTCAAGAACTGCAACACTTCTGGGTTTTTCACGCGCAACAGTTTCCCGTGTGTATCAAGAATGGTCCACCGGCCTCCCGGGTGGCGCAGTGGTTAAGGGCGCTGTACTGCAGCGCCAGCTGTGCCATCAGAGTCCCTGGGTTCGCGCCCAGGCTCTGTTGTAACCGGCCGCGACCGGGAGGTCCGTGGGGCGACGCACAATTGGCCTAGCGTCGTCCGGGTTAGGGAGGGATTGGTCGGTAGGGATCTCCTTGTCTCATCGCGCACCAGCGACTCCTGTGGCGGGCCGGGCGCAGTGCGCGCTAACCAAGGTTGCCAGGTGCACGGTGTAGCCTCCGACACATTGGTGCGGCTGGCTTCCAGGTTGGATGTGCGCTGTGTTAAGAAGCAGTGCGGCTGGTTGGGTTGTGTATCGGAGGACGCATGACATTCAGTCTTCGTCTCTCCCGAGCCCGTACGGGAGTTGTAGCAATGAGACAAGATAGTAGCTACTACAACAATTGGATACCACGAAATTGGGGAGAAAAAGGGGTTAAAAAAAATAAATAAATGGTCCACCACCCAAAGGACATCCACCCAACTTGACACAACTGTGGGAAGCATTGGAGTCAACATGGGTCTGCATCCCTGTGGAACTCTTTCAACACCTTGCAGAGTCTATGCCTTTTCTGAGGGCAAAAGGAAGGTTAGGAAGGTGTCAAATATGTACTCCAGTATAGGTAATAGGTTGCAGTTACAATCTGTTAAAGGTTACCTCAGTTCCACCTCAGCTGCTATCCAAGAACACGACAGGAACAATTAACACAAAGTCATTTGGGCCTTTCCTGCTTTCTGTGCAGCAATATAATAATTAAATAGGATATGAATTATCACTGAGTGTCTGGACCTGCAGAGAGAGAGAGAGAGAGAGAGAGAGAGAGAGAGTGTGTGTGTACAGTATCTACAGGACAGTACAAAACCCTTACTAACACCCACTCACTGCAGACTCTGTAAGTCACAGGCTTAACTGTCCTTAGTTATATTTTAACAACCTGGTTCCAGAGCAACAGGGCAGTGAGAGAGGGGACTCTCCAGGGCAGTGAGAGAGGGGACTCTCCAGGGCAGTGAGAGAGGGGACTCTCCAGACCGCTCTTTCTGATTGTAAAGCACACAAAAATATGGTGACATTGTATACAAAATCAAAAACATAAAAATATTTGTTTACCAGGAATGCATTTTTTTGTTAAACAAACTCACAAGCTATGCTTCTGTGTATCAGATCTGGCATTGACCACAAAAACAGAACAAGGCCTGTAAGTTCATTGTTTTTACCAGATATACAGCAGATTTTTCACACTCTTCAGCTCGGGGATTCAAACCAGCGACCTTTCGGTTACTGGCCCAACACACTTAACCACTAAGCTACCTGCCCCTCTCTTTCCCTCTTTCTTTCTCTCTTCCTCCCGCCCTCCCTCTCTCCATGCGTGTGTCCATATTCCGATGAGACTGTGTTGTGAATCTTTGTAGTTTGTCATACATTACTGTAGACCAGAGTTAGTTGATGTTATTCAGACACCGTCCCAGTTCTCCACAATGATGGAAAACAACAGATGAGTCTTATTGAAGTCGTACCACGTCTGCTGTGTTTCCCAACAGAAGGCAGTCACCATATAACCATAATTACTTAGATGATGATGATTAGGACCCCTTTACTATATCAGTAAAATAAGTTATTTATTTGTCTTGCGAACATGCAGATACTCATTTAGACCGCCCTTAAACAAAACACAATATTTAAGAACAGTACACAACATACCCATACACAGAGGGACACATATCCACAGCATCACCAACTGTGTGGGAGCCATCATGAGCCAATATGATTCCTAACCAGATGTGGAGGTATTAGGCCATGTGTGGTGGTTACAGCTGACAGGTTCCCTGCTACGGCTGAGAGACTACAGCTCAGTGTCACCCATGCAGGCCTAACAGAAGGAGGGAGGCATGGAAACTCCTCCATGGACACACACTCCCCCTTATGCTGCTGCATGGTGTGTGTGTGAGTTCTCCATGATGTGTGTGTATCTGTGTGTCTGTGTGTATGTGTGTGTTGGACGGTATGTGTGTGTTCTGCAAGTTGTGTGTGTTCTGCACAGTGTGTGCATTCTCCATGGTGTGTGTATGTGTTCTGAACGATGTGTGTGTGTGTGTATTCAACCATCACACAAAAGGGAGTGAAGCGTCTCTAATGGGATCAGTGGTAGATGTCTGAATAACATGTGAGGTCAGAGGTCAACCAAACAGCCAGCTGTCGTTCCCAGACCTCTAACCCTGCACACATCCCTGCTCTTTCATCTGTGTGTGTGTTGCTGTGTGGTTTACTGTGTGGTTTACTGTGTGTGTTGCTGTGTGTTTCACTGTTTGTTTGTGTGTGTGTGTTGCTGTGTGTGTTGCTGTGTGGTTTACTGTGTGTGTGTGTGTGTGTTTCACTGTGTGTTTGTGTGTGTGTGTTACTGTGTGTGTGTGTGTGTGTGTGTTACTGTGTGTGTGTGTGTGTGTGTGTGTGTGTGTGTGTGTGTGTGTGTGTGTGTGTGTGTGTGTTACTGTGTGTGTGTGTGTGTGTTACTGTGTGTGTGTGTGTTACTGTGTGTGTGTGTGTGTGTGTGTGTGTGTGTGTGTGTGTGTGTGTGTGTGTGTGTGTGTGTGTGTGTGTGTGTGTGTGTGTGTGTGTGTGTGTGTGTGTGTGTGCAGTACCTCTGCCATCTTCCATTAAGATGCTTCTGTAACAGATAAATAGTAACAGGATTACACTTAAAGCTGGAATCTGTAATGGTGAAACAGCCACATCCGGTTGCGATATTACAACAACAAGGAAGTTACTGGAAAACAACGAACAGTGTTTTTCCTCTTAGGACCTAACTGCACGTGCGATGGAAGAAGAGGCTTTTTAGCTCGGCAACAAAAACAATAACAATGGTGGTGGGGCGGCCAGAGGTGCTGTTTCCCCCTTACTGAGGATTCCATCATTAGAGGGGTCAGTCACATTCATAATGGTCTAAACATAACAAAGTGTGCCTCTAGAAACTACTAACAGTCTTTAAATCACTCTATGGCAGTTGAGAATGGAAAAGTACATTTCCACTGTGGAGTCTAGTTCAGCCTGTATGACGCCCCCCCCACACACACGCATTTCATGTTGCAAGTTTAGGCTGTATGTCCCCCCCTACTTCATGTTGCCAGTTCAGTCGGTATCCCCCCTCCTTCATGTTGCCAGTTCAGTCTGTATGTCTGTCCTACTTCATGTTGCCAGTCCAGTCTGCATGCACCCCCCCCCCCTACTTCATGTTGCTAGTTCAGTCTGTATGTCCCCCTACTTCATGTTGCCAGTTCAGTCTGTATGTCCCCCCTACTTCATGTTGCCAGTCCAGTCTGTATGTCTGCCCTACTTCATGTTGCCAGTTCAGTCTGTATGACCCCCCTACTTCATGTTGCCAGTCCAGTCTGTATGTCCCCCTACTTCATGTTGCCAGTCCAGTCTGTATGTCCCCCCTACTTCATGTTGCCAGTTCAGTCTGTATGACCCCCCTACTTCATGTTGCCAGTTTCGTCTATATTTCAATGTGACATGCTCACACACAAACGCACACATACAAAGTTGCGCACAAATGTACACAAGAAGGAAGGCAAAAACACACACATGTTCATTCTCTGCTCTTCGGCTCACACACACACACACACACACACACACACACACACACACACACACACACACACACACACACACACACACACACACACACACACACACACACACACACACACACACACACACACACACACACAGCTGAGACACATTCTACCTATTGAAACACACATCCAGTCCAACAGTCTGTGTGAACGGGTCATCCTCTTCATCATCTCCTTATCTCCCTCCTCATCACCTCCAACATGTGGCTTAGCTAGCTGACTGGCCTGTTGCTGCTATTGTTGCAGCTGGAGACAGACATTACACTGTTCAAACAAAACATGAATCAAAACCACATGGTTATTGTTAACCTCAGATCCCTAACACACTGCAGATCATGTAGATCATGAATCAGAACAGTATGGTTATTCTTAGATCCATGACCCACAGGGGACTACTGATAATGTAGATTGTATAGATAATGGATTGTTGCTCATCAATTTCCCAGGAGAGCACTCCATCGACGTGGTAACCTAACATTGTTTCAGTAACCTCACATCGTCATAGTAACCTGAGCCTGTTAGGTGGCAAATTGGGGGGCAAATTGGGACGCAAATAAAGAATATCACCTACATACTGTAGTGTACTACTTTTGACCTTTACTTAGAAAATAGAGTCCCATTTGGAAGTAGCCTTTCTGTGTGCTGATGGTGCTGTTCCTCTCCGCTCACTACATTCAGAGAAGAATACTAGAACTCCCTTTTTAACCATCTATCCTGCTGACAGGCACATTCTGGGGACATTCTGCCGTGTCTTTTGAAGTAGCAGGGATAGAAACAGCTGCTAGTTTTTTTATTTCATAGAATACTTGACATTCTCCTTCAGCTTTAACTATGAGATAAAACAGATCTATCATAGGAAACTGATCACAATAACATGAACACTGATAGAAGAGAACCACAGGAGAGGATCCACTGCTGGTTTCTGCTTTCTGAGAAGAACAGTTCACATTTATGAGACCAAAAGTCATAAAGAGGATTCCGTTCCTCAAGACTTCAAAGAAAAACAATTTCCTGCAGGAATGGAACTACAATACAATGCTAACCCATGGTAATGCAGGAAACACAGATAATCTGCATGGAGTTATGTTAGACCAGAGAAAGACTATAGCACTTAGATCCTTTAGAAAACCCACAAACATCCATATCCTCCTTACTCACCTCCACACACTCCCGAGGGACTTCTCCAATCTATATAATGGTTGTTGGCTTGAATTACAGCAGCGTGAACAGGAAGCAGGCAACACAGATTGAATCCCACACCAGATGACACCGTTGGTCTGTCTGCCTAGTAACACATCAGTCTAGGGGGTGAAACCATCCACATGGTTCAAGCCTTTGTCTCAGTCTTTGTGCGATAATGTATTGTAATGCATATTAGTCTTGACAATTTGTAAGTAATTGAGCAATTAATGATACCATTATAAGACAGAGCACCTTTCCCAGGTGAATGATGAAATGTGAGACATTGGCTGCATCACAGTCCTATGGGCCCTGATCAATAGTAGTGCACTACATAGAGGATAGGGTGCCATTGTGTTATTTTATTTAACTAGGCAAGTCCGTTAAGAACAAATTATTTTTTATAAAGATGGCCTATCCCAGCCAAACTCGGACGACGCTGGGCTAATTGTGCGCTTCACTGGAATCGAACCAAGATCTGTAATGATGCCTCTAGCACTGAGATGTAGTTATCACTGGGGAAACATTAACCAGGGTAACCCAGGGCAGAGAGAGTGGGACCCTTCATGGGTCAACTGACAGACAAACTGATAGAGGTCTGCATTTTCCAGCCTCTGTGTGTCAGTTGACCCATATTTAACAGACACCTTGATTAACAGGCAGAGAGGTCACCATGTAGGAGAGGGAAGGATATTACCAGATAGGGAGGGAATGAGTATAGAGAGGGGGAAGGAAAGAGGGGTGAAGGAAGGAGGAGGAGGGGGAGAGCGAAGAAGAGAGGGAGGAGAAGGGAAAGAGGAGGAAGGAGAGAAGGAGGAAGGAGAGGGAAGAAGGAGAGAGGGGAAAAGAGAGAGGGGGAAGGAGAGGAAGAAGGAAAAGAGAAGTGAGAAAGAGGAATGAGTGAAAGGTCATTAGGAGGGGGTTGTGTCCTGGAAATGAAGTATAGAGAAATGGTAATCAAATCAAATCAAACTGTATTGGTCGCATACACAGATTTGCAGATGTTAATCGCAGGTGCAGCGAAATGCTTGTGTTTCTAGGAGCAACAGTGCAGCAATATCTAGCAATGCAAAACAATACACAATGTAAAAATGAATTAAGAAATATCAGAACGAGCAACGTCAGAACCTTATTAAAGTGACCAGTGTTCCATGACTATGTACATATAGCAGCAGTCTCTAAGGGTAGAATACCGGGTGGTAGCCAGTGACTAAGATTCAGGGCAGTATACTGGGCGGAGGCCGGCTAGTGGTGACAGTCTGATGGCCTGTAGACAGAAGCTGTTCATCAGTCTCTCGATCCCAGCGTTGATGCACCTGTACTGTCTCTGCCTTCTAGATGGTAGCAGGGTGAACAGAACGTGGCTCAGGTGGCTGAAGTCCTTGATGATCTTCTTGGCCTTTCTGTGACACCGGGTGCTGTAGACGACCTGCAGGGCAGGCAGTGTGCCCCCGGGCAGTGATACAGCCCAATTTCTTCAGCTTCCTGAGTTTGAAGAGGCTCTGTTGCACCTTCTCCACCACACTGTCTGTGTGAAGGGACCATTTCAGGTCATCAGTGATGTGCACACCAAGGAATTTGAAGCTTTTGACCCTCTCCACTGCAGTCCCGTAGATGTGGATGGGGACATGTTCTCTCTGCTGTCTCCTGTAGTCCACGATCAGCTCATTTGTTTTGTTGACGTTGAGGGAGAAGTTATTTTCCTGGCACCACTCTGCCAGGGCCCTCACCTCCTCCATGTAGGCTGTTTTGTCATTGTTGGTAATCTGGCCTACTACTGTTGTGTTGTCAGCAAACTTGATTGAGTTGGAGACGTGTGTGGCCACGCAGTCATGGCTGAACAGGAAGTACAGGAGGGGGCTGAGCACACACCCCTGTGTGGCCCAAGTGTTGAGGATAAGCGTGGCGGAGGTGTTGTTGCCTACCTTCAACACTTGGGGTTGGCCCGTCAGGAGGTCCAGGATCCAGTTGCACAGGGCGGGGTTCAGACCCATTGCCCTGAGCTTAGTGATGAGCTTGGAGGGCACTATGGTGTTAAAGGCTGAGCTGTAGTCAATGAACAGCATTCTTACGTAGGTATTTCTCTTGTCCGGATAGGATAGGGCAGTGTACAGTGAGATGGCAATTGCAATTGTGTGGATCTGTTGGGGTGGTATGTGAATTGAAGTGGGTCGAGAGTGTCGGGTAAGGTGGAAGTAATAGTCCGTAGCTTGCCTCTCAGAGCACTTCATGATGACAGAAGTGAGTGCTACGAGGCAATAGTCATTTAGGTCAGTTACCTTTGCTTTCTTGGGCACAGGAATAATGGCGGACATCTTGAAGCAAGTTGGGACAACAGACTGGGATATGGAGAGATTGAATATGTTCGTAAACACAGGTTGTCTGCACATGCTCTGAGGATGTGGCTTTTGATGTCACGTTGGTAGGGAACTAAGTGGTCAAAAATGCCAGATGCATGCCAGATGCATCTTCTTTGGGATGTCCAAGTTGAAACCACATTCCTGAAAGGTCACACACCTCTCCTATCCTTTCACTCCCCTCTTTATCTTGTTCTCTCTCTCTCTCTGCATGATGTTCTGTAGGTGCTGTTGTTACCACAAGGCATTAAAGTGATAATACAGTTGGAAGATCTTCCTTGATGTGATAAACCTATCATCCATTTCTTGACTGTTCATATGGTCTTCATATCAGAAGCAGAAGTACAACCATACTCCTTTGAAGCACTTGTTACATGACTAGCAGCCTGGGCCTGAGCAGCCTGGGCCTGAGCAGCCTGGGCCTGAGCAGCCTGGGCCTGAGCAGCCTGGGCCTGAGCAGTCTGGGCCTGAGCAGTCTGGGCCTGAGCAGTCTGGGCCTGAGCAGCCTGGGCCTGAGCCGCCTGGGCCTGAGCAGCCTGGGCCTGAGCAGTCTGGGCCTGAGCAGTCTGGGCCTGAGCAGCCTGGGCCTGAGCAGTCTAGGTCTGAGCAGCCTGGGCCTGAGCAGCCTGGGCCTGAGCCGCCTGGGCCTGAGCAGCCTTGGCCTGAGCAGTCTGGGCCTGAGCAGTCTGGGCCTGAGCAGTCTGGGCCTGAGCAGTCTGGGCCTGAGCAGCGTGTCCCTCATGTCTGGCTGCTTTGTAGGCTGAACTTCTGAAGGGTTCAGTTTTGCAGGGCCCTTGTTCTGATATAAAACTGTCAGTGTATCTGTATAGGCTGGATGGAAGGAGCTACATCCAAGGCCTGTAGTAAAGGAGATAGCACCAGCAGGAGCAGCAGCCATATTGAAATTTCATTAGGGAGTCGGGTGGGTGGTAGAAAGGAGGGGGTCAAGGGTCAGAGAGGTCAAGGGTCAGAGAGGGGAGGGGTGGATCAGAGGAGAGATGTCATTGGACCTTAGTCAGATCAAAGACACGTGGGGCTGTTTAAACCAAGGGCTGATGGGTTATTCAATCCTGGGGATTAAGTTAGTGGTGACGAGAAGAAAGAGAGGAGGAGAGGAGGAGAGGAGGAGAGGAAGAGAGGAAGAGAGAAAAGAGAACACACTCCATTCACACTCCATCAATTAAGGAACTACAGTCTGAGAACAGCTTGAGAGATGAAATGAAGAGAAAAGGGACTTCCTCATCTAAATACACAAAGAGAAATGGTCTTTGAATTGTTTCAACAAGGTTTACAAAGGTCTAATGTACTGGTAACTATGATCATTGTATAAGGATGAAGTATGTCTTTGAAATATGGAGTCAAACTGCTTTACAAGGCTTCAAAAGGTCTTTAGATGTATTATTCCATGATCATATTTACATGTCTTTAGACCGGAGACTATAGAACAGGGTAAACAAGGGCACTAATTACTCCATGTGCACCAGGAGTTGGTTTCTAGGATGAAAATACACAGTAATTTAAAAGTTGGAAATGTAGAAGGAGTTGATAGTAACAGCTGGAGGGCATGTATGAAGGTGATGATGATGAAGGTGGTGATGATGAAGGCATGGGAGGGAGGAGGGAAATAACACATGACTTCCATGTGGTGCCTATTCAATCTCTGCTTTACTGTCTTTGGTTATCTCTGCTTTACTATAGTGTCTTTGATTATCTCTGATTTACTGTGTTAGTGGAAACCTCTGTCATTAATCTTCTAATATATCAGATCTTCTACCATCACTTCTCACATGTCAGTCTGAAACTGTCTCTGTTCTGTGATGCTACTGAACTCAACTGGCGTTTTCAACTTTCTCAGGGAAATCTTCAAATTGAGACATAAGCATTTTGTAGGATTACATGTGGCATGGGAAAATTCCATGACCCTCTGAAATTGCGGACCTCGGTACATATAAGCATCTTTCTGCCTGATGGGAAGTAATATTATGGTTTTAAAAAACTGCTGATGCTGTCTTTTCAGAGAAACTAGGGTTAAGGAAATCAAACCACATTAAAAGGACACCAACAGCGCTGCAGAAAATACATGACCATTAATACATTACCATTACTGAAACCACATGGTCATGATGGTAGCCCTCAGTTCTGTTTATACCATGTGACCATTTATGTGTTAATGATTAAAAGGGATTTTCTGTTCAAATCTCAAATGTTATGTGAGCATAAAACCTGCAAACCACTCAGAATTGGAGGAGTCTTGTATTTGTCTGAGTACTGCAGGAGACTAGGAAAGCTAGTCACATCTCTGAGTCAAAGTGCTCTTTTGGGGGAATAGAGGTACAGTGTATGTTGAGGCCACAGAGTAAACTGAAAACGAGTTCCAACACGACGAAGAGGAAAAGAGAGGAAAAGGGGGTGAAAAGTCAAGGTTGTCAGAGAAAACCATTGTTATTATCCAAGCCCATGTTCCCAGGTCTGTGCGTGCCTGTGTGAGTCTGTAGTAGTAGTGTAGTGGTCTTCCAGGACTTATTCAGCACCAGCTACACAGCCAGCCTGTCTCAGTCGGAGTCCCACATGGACTAGACTGGTCCCAAATGGTACCCAACACTGGGAGGGAGTCTTTCTGTGATGAATGGTATCTATGGTTCTGTATACATACATAGGATCTCAGATGTTATCTGGCTATACAAAGCCCACTAGGCCATGGACTGAAGCCAGGAGAGATCTATATAAGGACACATCGGTGAATGCATGATACCCATGTGTTGCCTACAGCATTTAGTATAAGTTTGAAAAATGCTATACAATCCCTATCCCGTAATCTTGTTCGACCACATACATCCAAGCTGTAGCCGTTCTACAAGCCCAGGCAGTGTTTTACTAAACTCCTTTGTTCAGGCTAATGATGGATTAGAATGGCTTTTTACGGAAACCCAGAGCTCCCTGGTTTGTGGAAGTGTTAATGATGGAAAAAGTGTAACGACCACAAAGAAACCACATATTGTGAGTCTGACCAACCGGAGGAGAAAGAAGGGGAGGGGAGAGGATTAATGTCAGAATCATGGGATCTGTAGAACTCTGGAACAGAACACTGGCCAGTTAGAATTTAAAATTATTTGATGGGTTAAAGATTATGCTATCACATGATAGGGTCTTTAAAGAGAGAGAGAGAGAGAGAGAGAGAGAGAGAGAGAGAGAGAGAGAGAGAGAGAGAGAGAAACATATGTTGTGCCAATAAAGCCATTTGAATTAAATTGAGAGAGAGAGTGGGGGAAAGAGAGAGAGAGGGGGGGGAATGGTTGGGACTGTTTTGGGGGGAAACGATAAGGAGATCAGCTTGAGATCAGTTTGGCCGTCAAGGGGATTATATTTCATCTGAAGGAGGTGGGGAACAACAGAGGGGGGCCTAGCAGAGACCACCAGGTGCAAGACCGGAGTGGGATGGGAGGATCCGGAGGACACACACAGAAAGACAGAGAGACACACACAGATACACAAACACACACCCACTCTCTCTCCTCACTATCAGAGAGGAGAGCACACAGCCAGCACCACTGTACCTTCATGACATTCAACCAAAACACTGACGTCTAAGTTGTCTTTTACTTCCAAAAGTTGCCCATCCAAGCATCTCTCCCTTGTCAGTGCTCTGCTGCCTGACACTATAGCTGACTGTAGCGGACACATAGCTTAGAAGCATGGTCTCATTGGGGTTGTGTTCTCTCAACCTCAGCATTCTATAGGAGCAGTTAAAGTGCACTGAATGATGACTACTCAGTAAAAGGCACATGACAGCCCTCTTGGAGAAAGCCAAAAGGCACCTAAAGACTCTCAGACCATGAAAAACAAGATTCTCTGGTCTGATGAAACCAAGATTGAACTCTTTGACCTGAATGCCAAGCATTACGTGTGGAGGAAACCTGGCACCATCCCTACGGTGAAGCATGGTGGTGGCAGCATCATGCTGTGTGGATGTTTTTCAGTGGCAGGGACTGGGAGACTAGTCAGGATTGAGGGAAAGATGAAAGGAGCAAAGTACATAGAGATCCTTAATGAAAACCTGCTCCAGAGCACTCAGGAAATCAGACTGGGGTGAAGGTTCACCTTCCAACAGGATAACGACCCTAACCACACAGCCAAGACAACGCAGCAGTGGCTTCGGGACAAGTCTCTGAATGTCCTTGAGTGGCCCAGCCAGAGCCCGGACTTGAACCCGATTGAACATCTCTGGAGAGACCTGAAAATAGCTGTGCAGCAACGCTCCCCATCCAACCTGACAGAGCTTGAGAGGATCTGCAGAGAAGAATGGGAGAAACTCCCCAAATACAGGTGTGCCAAACTTGTAGCGTCATACCCAAGAAGACTCGAGGCTATAATCGCTGCCAAAGGTGCTTCAACAAAGTACTGAGTAAAGGTTTTGAATACGTACTGAACACTCAGTTTTTAATTTTTAATACATTTGCAAAAATGTCTAAAAACCTGTTTTGCTTTATCATTATGGGGTATTGTGTGTAGATTTATTTAATACATTTTAGAATATGGCTGTAACCTGTGGCTGTAACCTGTGGCTGTAATCTGTGGCTGTAACCTGTGGCTGTAACCTGTGGCTGTAATCTGTGGCTGTAATCTGTGGCTGTAACCTGTGGCTGTAATCTGTGGCTGTAATCTGTGGCTGTAACCTGTGGCTGTAACCTGTGGCTGTAATCTGTGGCTGTAATCTGTGGCTGTAACCTGTGGCTGTAATCTGTGGCTGTAACCTGTGGCTGCAATCTGTGGCTGTAATCTGTGGCTGTAATCTGCAGATTTTTTTTGGGAACAGTCAGGAGGTCTGAATACTTTCCGAAGGCCCTTTATACACTGAGTATACAAAACATTAAGAACACCTGCTCTCAGAGCTTGAGAAGATCTGTGGAGAAAAATGGGAGAAACTCCCCAAATACAGGTGTGCCAAGCTTGTAGCGTCATACCCAAGAAGACTTGACGCTGTAATCGCTGCCAAAGGTGCTTCAACGAAGTACTGAGTAAAGGGTCTGAATACTTATGTAAATGTGAAATTTCAGTTTTTATTTTTTATAAATTAGCAAACATTTCTAAATACCTGTTTATGCTTTGTCATTATGGGGTATTATGTGTAGATTGATGAGGGAAAAGGCAATTTAATACATTTTAGAATAAGGCTGTAATGTAACAAAATGTCAAAAACAGTCAAGGGGTCTGAATACTTCCCGAAGGCACTGTAAATTATTAACCAGCTATGATAATACCACAGTCCACCAGTTGACTTCATGTTTCTGTGCCCATAACTACACCCACTACAGAGAATGTACAGCATCTCTGATCAACTGCTGTTGCCTGCTGTGACAGCTTTAGACATCTTGTTCTGGTTTCAGACTTCTGATCGGATGTCAATGTGCAGAAGACAGGGAGGTGGGGGGAGTTATGGAGGGAGGGAGACATATTACAACAATAAATCCAAAGCCACAGAGAAACATTCCCTGTCCCTTTCCATCATAGTGAAAAACATTTGACTTTATTTCAGTATAATGTTGCCAACTCACCACAGACAATATAGTTCCCAGGGAAAACACAGTTCTTTCCTGTCCGTTTCCTTGATAGCTGAACGCACACCATTGTTTGTACTGGAGATCAAATCTGGCTGTTTTGTGTGGCCGTACTATTCTCTCCCTGCTGTGTGGCCTTTGTGTTGGAGGTCACAGGTCAGCGCTGTTGTAAAACACATTTCACCAACCAGGCGTCTCACGGCTTTAGGGTAGCGTCCCAAATGGTACCCTATTACCTGTAGTGCACACCCGTCAAAAGTAGTGCACAATGTAGAGAATAGGGTGCCATTAGAGATGCAGCCTTTAAGACCTTTTGGCTGACTAGCGACTGACTTGGCCTGGCTGTACATTAGATGCTCTTTGTTTTGTGTTATAATGGGGGAGTTTGACTAAGGCAGGACTCAGTGGAGACTGAGTTAATGAGACATTCCGGAAGATCTTTGATGCCAGAATTAATCTGGGTTTCTGTGTATGACACCAAATGGTACGCATACAGCCTCAGTGTAGAGCCCAAGCTCCGCCGGCGTCACCAACGGCACCTTACTCCCTATATAGTGCACTACTGGTGCATTAGATAGGAAATAGGTCCTGGTCAAAAGTAGTGCACTATGTAGGTAATAGGGATACAATCCAACCTGAAGACTGGATCTGGTGAACACTGGAAACTGCAGATTGAAATAGCAGCACCTTGGACAAACACCACACACTAGTTTTGTCATCTGTTTATCTTTGAACTTTTCCAATTATTACTGTGATCAGTCAGTACTCATGTTCTCTTAGATCACTGTCACTCCAGAGACAGGGAGAGGATGGTGTGTGTGTGTGTGTGTGTGTGTGTGTGTGTGTGTGTGTGTGTGTGTGTGTGTGTGTGTGTGTGTGTGTGTGTGTGTGTGTGTCCCAGCCAGACAGACCTCAGGCGATGCCTGTCTGTTTATTAGGTGCTGTTGATACATGGTGGTGATGTCACACGTCGGCTGTGAAAACAGGTTGCTCTGCTGG
>NC_092170.1:16457337-16487337 GCF_045791955.1 Oncorhynchus clarkii lewisi
TTTTTCACCTTAAATGTCAAAGTCTAAAAACCACCAAAATCTAAAATATGGGAAATAGCATTGACTTACACTCAAACATTCTACTGTGATGTGATCAATTCCTAACAACCCAGTTGGTGTTATAACAGAAAACAGTAACTCTGCTTAACTATTTTTCTGTCTTATTTCTCCTTAACTCTCTCTCATTCTGTCTTATTTCTCCTTAACTCTCTCTCATTCTGTCTTATTTCTCCTTAACTCTCTCGCATTCTGTCTTACTTCTCCTTAACTCTCTCTCATTCTGTCTTATTTCTCCTTAACTCTCTCTCATTCTGTCTTATTTCTCCTTAACTCTCTCTCATTCTGTCTTATTTCTCCTTAACTGTCTCTCATTCTGTCTTATTTCTCCTTAACTCTCTCTCATTCTGTCTTATTTCTCCTTAACGCTCTCTCATTCTGTCTTATTTCTCCTTAACTGTCTCTCATTCTGTCTTATTTCTCCTTAACTCTCTTTCCTTCTGTCTTATTTTTCCTCAACTTTCCCACTCTGGCATTCCCCCCTGACCGTGTTCCAGAGGAGCAGTTGGGTGATGAGAAATGTGTAACACAAGATAAATATTTAAACCAACATCAGAACTGAACAGAATATTATGCTGCTCTCTAGCGAAGCCTTTTTTTTAAAGAAAGCATGCATGTAACCGTGTACGTACGTGTATGGATGAGAGAAAGAGAGAGGGGATAGAGAGATAGAAGAAAATACAGAGAGAGAGAGAGAGAGAGAGAGAGAGCAAGAACATGAGAAGCGTTGCATTGCCTTACATACAGAAAAGCATTGTTAAATTGGCAGTTGTTTGAACACCCAAACTCCTGCTTCAGATTGACAGCTGTAGGACTAGGGGGCTATGCAGGAGGCAGAACCAATATGACCAGATTATTCTGCCTTCCTCTGTCCTAAACGTCGCTAGCTGGAATTTATTACCTGGATTTACCTCAAATCAATGACTTATCTTCTTATAGAGCAGAATAGACCCAGGTTGCGTCCCAAAATGGCATTCCAACGGACCCTGGTCAAAAGTAGTGCACTACATAGGCAATACAGAGCAATTTTAGACACAGCCTCAGATTCTGCCCTCCAGCTACCATGTTAGAATAACAGCACTACAAACCTCTGTTCCCAGGGCTACCTAGAGCATCATTACTATTCAAATGAGTTGGCCCAAAACAATACAACAGCCTGGATATATTGAAGCTGTTATGGATCCATATTATAGTGGGATTATTCAGTTTAAGAGAAATTACATGGTCATTTAAGGTCATTATTACACATAGCAATGTTTTACTGAGTGAGGGTGAATGAATGAACTAATGAATTGTTTGTTTGTTTGTCTGATAATTGAAGTGGTTTAATTAATTCAGGTATTTACACTACTTCTCAATATACAAAATATTTTCATTGTCACAAGCAGTCTGTGAAAACGTCATACACACACACACACACACACCTCACCACACACACACACACTAGTAGATCTAATTCCATGGTCCATTGGGACCCCTCTTCCTCCCTACTGACTGCTGTAGCCCACCTGCCAGTCTCTTTCCTCAGCCTAGTGGTTTAATCACCTCTAACATCTCCTGACAGAGGTCAAACATTCCCCCAGGGTCACCCAGCCATTCAGCCACAGCGCTGATGATGAAGATGTGCTGGGCACAATGGAAGTCTTTGTATCGTTAACTTGTAGACAGACTGTTACTGTGTGCTAAATACACACTCCAACAGGCTGACTATTATATTAAAGGTTTACATTTACAGCCAAGGTAATGGAAGAGAGAGGAAGAGTAGAAGAGTATAGTTATTTTGACCTTTGATTATTGTTGTTACCATTGACAATATTGACAATATTAACGTAAATGTTTCCCTTAATCTCAAAGGAAGCTTTGGCAATATGCACATTGTTATGTCATGCCAATAAAGTAAATTGAATTGAGAAAGTCTCATCAACAAGCCAGTTAAAAGCCTGTTAACCATGGTTACTGCTCCAACTACTGCTGTTCTGACAGTCTCTATGACGTCTAGAACTCTGCTATAGTCTGCAGGTGTGAGAGCCTCTGGATGGCAAACTGGAAACAGAGGACAGCTGCTGGAAGCTGTTTAGCTAGTTTAGCCAGCGTAACAACCAGGGAAAGACTAAGTAACCCATGGGGCTCTGGTCAAAAGTAGTGGACTATGCAAGGAATAGGGTGTCATTTGGGACACGGTATTGTCTTGGTTGCTGCTGCTGCAAGCGGTCTGCTAGTCTAAACACACTGTATAGTAGTACTCCACTGCCACAAATACCTGTTGTATTCAGCCACATAATTCAATGACTACTTCCCTATTTTATGAATTAGATGGTCAGAAAGTGTTGTGAGAATGGAGCATGACTACAATTACTAAAACACTCCAGCAGTCCCACTGCCAATACTAATACAAACATAGTGGCTCCAGCCAACATTATTAGCAACGGCTGGCGTGGTTAGTTGAAATCCTGTTAGGAGACACTTTGGCTGTGTCTCAACTGGGACCCTATTCTCTATATAGTGCACAACTTTTGACAAGGGTTCATAGGGCTCTTGTCAAGTGTAGTGCACTGCAAAGGAAACAGGGTGCCATTTGGGATGCAGTCTTTGTTGCAGCGAGGACAATGCCTTCCCTCTCCTCCTCCCTCTCTAGCGGGTCATTTTCATTAATTAGCCAATGTGGCGCTCAAAAGCTAATCCAATAGCTTGGCAAAGCTTTCTCACGGTGCAAGACAGGCTGTTTAGGGTTAGGTGGGCCTGGGGTCTCCGACACAGACACAACAATGAGATCTGGAAGGCAGGGACAGAATATGAGACTGGGGACTGAAGAGACAGAGAGAAGGGGAGAAGTGGGAGGGATAGGAGAATGGAAGGGGACTAGAGGGAAGGGGGGGGATAGGAGAATGGTAGGAGATTAGAGGGAAGGGGGATAGGAGAATGGAAGGGGACTAGAGGGAAAGGGGAGGGATAGGAGAATGGTAGGAGACTAGAGGGAAGGGGGGATAGGAGAATGGTAGGAGACTAGAGGGAAGGGGCGGTAGGAGAATGGTAGGAGACTAGAGGGAAGGGGGATAGGAGAATGGTAGGAGACTAGAGGGAAGGGGGATAGGATAATGGAAGGAGACTGGAGGGAGGGGGGTAGATGGAAGAAACAACAAACTACCCAAACGGAAACGCACACTTCCCAAATCTTACTAGTTACCGAAATCTACCAGTTCCCTGTGAAGATCGTTGGACCATGAGCGTAGAACGATCTGAAGCTAGAATGGCTGAGTTGACTGGTAGAAAGCTTATCAGAGTAGGAGTGGAACAGTTTTGCCTTTTAAGTAATGATGAATATGATTACATGGACACGGGGACCTGATCCTAGATCGCACTCCTACTCTGAGACGCTTTATGAATACATACCTGTGGAGTTAGACAAAGTCACATGGCCTTAAAATCATTTCACACTTTCTAACCTCTTCTTTCACCTTTGGATGATGACTGCAGATGATACCCTATGAGTCATTGAATTCACAGAATGCTTGTATAGTAGTGCTGGAAAGAACATCTTTCAAAGAGCCTATCACTTTATTCTGACACAGTCTCCTGCACAGTCAGGCTTCCTGACCTCAATCTATCCCCTATTTTCTCCCTTAACTTCCATCTATCCCCTCTTTTCTCCCTTAACCTCCATCTCCCCTCTCTTTCTCTGGTGAAGTCGTCTGTTCCTCCAGGGTCCCTTGATTCATTCTCCATCCTGTCTTCCTCTTCTCTTTATCTCAGCGCTCACTGTCTCTCCATCTCCACCTGTGTCTACCTCTCTTCTCTCCATCTCCACTTCTCTCCGTTTCTCCTTCTCAGCGTTTCTCCTTCTTCTTAGCTCCGTCCAAAGCCTTACAGAGAAATAGAACAAGTCCCACATCCCCTCAACCTCAGCCCCCACCCTCTCTAACCTCCACCCCCCGAAAATCGGTTTGGCCCCTAAGACCCTCACAGCGGGATAACTGCTGTCAGTCAAGACCGTCATATTAAATGTCACATACAGAATCTTTTACAGATGCACCATTGAGAGTATCCTGTCAGGCTGTATCACCGCCTGGTACGGCAACTGCAACCGCAGGGCTCTCCAGAGGGTGGTGCAGTCTTCCAAACGCATCACCGGGGGCAAACTACTTGCCGTCAAGGACACCTACAGCACCCATTGTCACAGGAAGGCCAAGAAGATCATCAAGGAGCCACGGCTTGTTCACCCCGCTACCATCAAGAAGGCGAGGTCAGTACAGGTGCTTCAAAGCTGAGGATGAGAAACTGAAAAACTGCATCTATCTCAAAGCCATCAGACTGTTAAATAGTCCCTACAAGCCAGACCCCTCCAAGCACCATGCCCTGAACATTAGTCACTGTCACTATCCGGCCCCCTCACCCTGACCTGAACATTAGTCACTGTCACTATCCGGCCCCCTCCAAGCAACCTGCCCTGAACATTAGTCACAGTCACTATCCGGACCCCTCACCCTGCCCTGAACATTAGTCACTGTCACTATCCGGGCCCCTCCAAGCAACCTGCCCTGAACATTAGTCACTGTCACTATCCGGCCCCCTCCAAGCAACCTGCCCTGAACATTAGTCACTGTCACTATCCGGCCCCCTCCAAGCACCCTGCCCTGAACATTAGTCACTGTCACTATCCGGGCCCCTCACCCTGCCCTGAACATTAGTCACTGTCACTATCCGGCCCCCTTCAAGCACCCTGCCCTGAACATTAGTCACTGTCACTATCTGGCCCCCTCACCCTGACCTGAACATTAGTCACTGTCACTATCCGGCCCCCTCACCCTGCCCTGAACATTAGTCACTGTCACTATCCGGCCCCCTCACCCTGACCTGAACATTAGTCACTGTCACTATCCGGCCCCCTCACCCTGACCTGAACATTAGTCACTGTCACTATCCGGACCCCTCACCATGCCCTGAACATTAGTCACTGTCAATATCCGGGCCCCTCCAAGCAACCTGCCCTGAACATTAGTCACTGTCACTATCCGGACCCCTCACCCTGCCCTGAACATTAGTCACTGTCACTATCCGGCCCCCTCCAAGCAACCTGCCCTGAACATTAGTCACTGTCACTATCCGGCCCCCTCCAAGCACCCTGCCCTGAACATTAGTCACTGTCACTATCCGGGCCCCTCACCCTGCCCTGAACATTAGTCACTGTCACTATCTGGCCCCCTTCAAGCACCCTGCCCTGAACATTAGTCACTGTCACTATCCGGACCCCTCACCCTGCCCTGAACATTAGTCACTGTCACTATCCGGCCCCCTCCAAGCAACCTGCCCTGAACATTAGTCACTGTCACTATCCGGCCCCCTCCAAGCACCCTGCCCTGAACATTAGTCACTGTCACTATCCGGGCCCCTCACCCTGCCCTGAACATTAGTCACTGTCACTATCCGGCCCCCTTCAAGCACCCTGCCCTGAACATTAGTCACTGTCACTATCCGGCCCCCTCACCCTGACCTGAACATTAGTCACTGTCACTATCCGGCCCCCTCACCCTGCCCTGAACATTAGTCACTGTCACTATCCGGCCCCCTCACCCTGACCTGAACATTAGTCACTGTCACTATCCGGCCCCCTCACCCTGACCTGAACATTAGTCACTGTCACTATCCGGACCCCTCACCATGCCCTGAACATTAGTCACTGTCAATATCCGGGCCCCTCCAAGCAACCTGCCCTGAACATTAGTCACTGTCACTATCCGGACCCCTCACCCTGCCCTGAACATTAGTCACTGTCACTATCCGGCCCCCTCCAAGCAACCTGCCCTGAACATTAGTCACTGTCACTATCCGGACCCCTCACCCTGCCCTGAACATTAGTCACTGTCACTATCCGGCCCCCTCCAAGCAACCTGCCCTGAACATTAGTCACTGTCACTATCCGGCCCCCTCACCCTGACCTGAACATTAGTCACTGTCACTATCCGGCCCCCTCCAAGCAACCTGCCCTGAACATTAGTCACAGTCACTATCCGGACCCCTCACCCTGCCCTGAACATTAGTCACTGTCACTATCCGGGCCCCTCCAAGCAACCTGCCCTGAACATTAGTCACTGTCACTATCCGGACCCCTCACCCTGCCCTGAACATTAGTCACTGTCACTATCCGGCCCCCTCCAAGCAACCTGCCCTGAACATTAGTCACTGTCACTATCCGGCCCCCTCCAAGCACCCTGCCCTGAACATTAGTCACTGTCACTATCCGGGCCCCTCACCCTGCCCTGAACATTAGTCACTGTCACTATCCGGCCCCCTTCAAGCACCCTGCCCTGAACATTAGTCACTGTCACTATCCGGCCCCCTCACCCTGACCTGAACATTAGTCACTGTCACTATCCGGCCCCCTCACCCTGCCCTGAACATTAGTCACTGTCACTATCCGGCCCCCTCACCCTGACCTGAACATTAGTCACTGTCACTATCCGGCCCCCTCACCCTGACCTGAACATTAGTCACTGTCACTATCCGGACCCCTCACCATGCCCTGAACATTAGTCACTGTCAATATCCGGGCCCCTCCAAGCAACCTGCCCTGAACATTAGTCACTGTCACTATCCGGACCCCTCACCCTGCCCTGAACATTAGTCACTGTCACTATCCGGCCCCCTCCAAGCAACCTGCCCTGAACATTAGTCACTGTCACTATCCGGCCCCCTCCAAGCACCCTGCCCTGAACATTAGTCACTGTCACTATCCGGGCCCCTCACCCTGCCCTGAACATTAGTCACTGTCACTATCTGGCCCCCTTCAAGCACCCTGCCCTGAACATTAGTCACTGTCACTATCCGGACCCCTCACCCTGCCCTGAACATTAGTCACTGTCACTATCCGGCCCCCTCCAAGCAACCTGCCCTGAACATTAGTCACTGTCACTATCCGGCCCCCTCCAAGCACCCTGCCCTGAACATTAGTCACTGTCACTATCCGGGCCCCTCACCCTGCCCTGAACATTAGTCACTGTCACTATCCGGCCCCCTTCAAGCACCCTGCCCTGAACATTAGTCACTGTCACTATCCGGCCCCCTCACCCTGACCTGAACATTAGTCACTGTCACTATCCGGCCCCCTCACCCTGCCCTGAACATTAGTCACTGTCACTATCCGGCCCCCTCACCCTGACCTGAACATTAGTCACTGTCACTATCCGGCCCCCTCACCCTGACCTGAACATTAGTCACTGTCACTATCCGGACCCCTCACCATGCCCTGAACATTAGTCACTGTCAATATCCGGGCCCCTCCAAGCAACCTGCCCTGAACATTAGTCACTGTCACTATCCGGACCCCTCACCCTGCCCTGAACATTAGTCACTGTCACTATCCGGCCCCCTCCAAGCAACCTGCCCTGAACATTAGTCACTGTCACTATCCGGACCCCTCACCCTGCCCTGAACATTAGTCACTGTCACTATCCGGCCCCCTCCAAGCAACCTGCCCTGAACATTAGTCACTGTCACTATCCGGCCCCCTCACCCTGACCTGAACATTAGTCACTGTCACTATCCGGCCCCCTCCAAGCAACCTGCCCTGAACATTAGTCACAGTCACTATCCGGACCCCTCACCCTGCCCTGAACATTAGTCACTGTCACTATCCGGGCCCCTCCAAGCAACCTGCCCTGAACATTAGTCACTGTCACTATCCGGACCCCTCACCCTGCCCTGAACATTAGTCACTGTCACTATCCGGCCCCCTCCAAGCAACCTGCCCTGAACATTAGTCACTGTCACTATCCGGCCCCCTCCAAGCACCCTGCCCTGAACATTAGTCACTGTCACTATCCGGGCCCCTCACCCTGCCCTGAACATTAGTCACTGTCACTATCCGGCCCCCTTCAAGCACCCTGCCCTGAACATTAGTCACTGTCACTATCCGGCCCCCTCACCCTGACCTGAACATTAGTCACTGTCACTATCCGGCCCCCTCACCCTGCCCTGAACATTAGTCACTGTCACTATCCGGCCCCCTCACCCTGACCTGAACATTAGTCACTGTCACTATCCGGCCCCCTCACCCTGACCTGAACATTAGTCACTGTCACTATCCGGACCCCTCACCATGCCCTGAACATTAGTCACTGTCAATATCCGGGCCCCTCCAAGCAACCTGCCCTGAACATTAGTCACTGTCACTATCCGGACCCCTCACCCTGCCCTGAACATTAGTCACTGTCACTATCCGGCCCCCTCCAAGCAACCTGCCCTGAACATTAGTCACTGTCACTATCCGGCCCCCTCCAAGCACCCTGCCCTGAACATTAGTCACTGTCACTATCCGGGCCCCTCACCCTGCCCTGAACATTAGTCACTGTCACTATCTGGCCCCCTTCAAGCACCCTGCCCTGAACATTAGTCACTGTCACTATCCGGCCCCCTCACCCTGACCTGAACATTAGTCACTGTCACTATCCGGTCCCCTCACCCTGCCCTGAACATTAGTCACTGTCACTATCCGGCCCCCTCACCCTGACCTGAACATTAGTCACTGTCACTATCCAGCCCCCTCCAAGCAACCTGCCCTGAACATTAGTCACTGTCACTATCCGGCCCCCTCACCCTGCCCTGAACATTAGTCACTGTTACTATCCGGCCCCCTCACCCTGCCCTGAACATTAGTCACTGTCACTATCCGGACCCCTCACCCTGCCCTGAACATTAGTCACTGTCACTATCAGGTGAAAACCCGATTACTCAACCCTTCACCTTAGAGGCCCTATGTACATAGTCATGGAACACTGGTCACTTTAATAATGTTTTCATACAGTTTGACCAAATTCATAAGTATATACTGTATTCTAGTCATGGCCCATCCTATTTCATTATTGCTGTACATATATATATTCTATCCTGCATATTCTTCAGATATACTACATATTCTATCCATAATGCTGTTCATAATGTATTTTCATCCCATCATATACATATATATTTATAATTCGGACTAATATGTCTATATATCTTATTTTCCATTATTTTACTTTTTATGTTTTGCGTATTGTTGTGTATTGTTAGATATTATTGCTGGAGCTAGGAACACAAGCATTTCTCTACACCTGCAATAACATCTGCTAAATATGTGTATGTGACCAATAACATTTGATTTGATTTGCCCAAACCCTCTCCAGCCTCCTCCTCTCCAGCTCCCAGCTCCACCATGCTGAACCCTGGTGACTAATGGCAAAAACAGACCAGGTCTTTAAAAGACATAGAGGGAATGTGAGTGAGAGAGAGAAGGAGAGAGAGAGAGGATGAAAGAGAGAATGGGGGTGAGAGAGAGAGAAATAAAAGATGAGAGGGAGAGCGAGAGGGGCGGTGAGCGAGAGAGAGAGTGAGAGAGAGAGAAGGGGGGCAGAGAGCAAGAGAGACAGCGAGACAGAGAGAGAAGGGGGAGCAGAGAGAGAGAGAAAGGGGGCAGAGAGAGAGAGAGAGAGGGGCAGAGAGAGAGAGAGAGAGAGAGAGAGAGAAGGGGCAGCAGAGAGAGAGAGAAAGGGGGGCAGAGAAAGAGAGAGAGAGAGAGAGAGAGAGAGAGAGAGAGAGAAAGAAAAAAAAAATAGAGAGGGAAAGCAGGAGAGGCAAATAGGGAACTAAGGGGGAAAACTGCTATCTTAGCCTTTCTACTGCTTTTTAACCACTTCAGTTCACGTACAGCTTGGTTTGGCCTGGCTTAAATCATTTGTATGTATGCTGATATATCTTACAAACTCACAAAGGGCAGAATGCTCTACCATGAAATTGAGCTAATTAGGTTTCATTGTGGACAGAAATATATAGACAGCACTAGAGAAGTCTAGCCCTACGTGTGTTGACTGGTTAACACTAGAGAAGGGACTATGTTCCACAGGGCTAGTAGAGTCAATGGGCCTTCTGCTGGCCAGCCCCTGACCTCTAACCCCTGACCCCTAACCCAAGGCCCTGTCCACCTTGCATGTTGATCTAGGACTAGATAACAGGAGCATTTAAAGCTGCTCTGCTACCATGTGCTAAACATCGAAACATCATTATGTCCTAAACATTATCGCATCCTAAACATTATCACATCCTCAACATTATCACATCCTAAACATGATTACATCCTAAACATTATCACATCCTAAACATGATTACATGTACATCCTAAACATTATCACATCCTCAACATTATCACATCCTCAACATTATCACATCCTAAACATGATTACATGTACATCCTAAACATTATCGCATCCTAAACATTATCACATCCTCAACATTATCACATCCTAAACATGATTACATCCTCAACACTGTCAGATTATCACATCCTTAACATGGTCAAATCCTCAACATTACCACATTATCACATACTCAACATTATCACATCCTAAACTCCCTGTCTGTCTGCCTGTGTCTTCCAGAACATAAAATATGCAGTATGTTTAGTCTCTTTCCCACAGCTACTATACCTATTACTGATATTGCTGCTGCTACTGTACCATTCAAAGCAGTAGTAGTAGCAGTAGCATTGAAACTCACATGAATAATTATTAATATATTAATATTAAGTCATATCAATAATTAATATCAGCAGTAGGCCTAGTCTGCATCCCAAATTGCACCCTATTCCCTATTTAGTGTACTACTTTGACCAGAAAGTGGTGCAGTGTATAGTGAATAGAGTACCATTTGGTAGACATAGGTTATTTATATAACTGTTAATTATGGGGCTTTGAGAAGTGGGAGATTTTATGACAGCAGCAATGAAAGATGTATTTGCTTTTCAATCAGGGGAACAACTGGGGGATTATCCCCTCCTCTCCAGTCTCCCACCAGCCCATCCCGAGATCCAGACCCAGCTATCCCACTGGTGATCCAGGGGAAAAATAACTCCCTATTTTTACAACAGCTGACAGCAGACATGCTGGTGTTGATGGAATGCCTGCTAAAGCTGGCACCCGAAGTGTGTCCCTCTCCCCTCGATCCCCCAGCACCCCTCGTAGTGCTGAGTTCACAGATGCTCCCACCTGGACCAAGTGTAAAGGTAGTCATGGGCAAAGAGAGAGACAGAGAGACAGAGGGAGAGAGATAAGAGAGCGAGAGAGAGAAAAGAGGGAGGGAAAATGAGAGAGAAAAGGTGGAGAAAGAGAGAAAGCGAGAGAGAGGGAAAGAGAGAAAGAAAGAAAGAGAGCAATCGAGAAAGCAAGAGAGACCACCACTAGACAGCTGCATGCCTAGAGAGCCCAAGCGGCCCACCACCCAGCCTCTCAGCAGTCTACAACCCACATCATATCACACCACGCCTTTCACAGCTTTCTCACTGCTCCTACATGGGCCCAAGGAAAATATTTTGTAATGTGCCATGCAAGGGAGTTATTGGATTTCATAGCATGGTTGTCTAAGTTTGAGGGACGAGGGGTGGAGGGGTAGGAGAGTGGGTGTGTAAGGGGGGTGGAGGGGTGGAGCGCTGAGTCTCTTGTTCTTTCATTTCACATGCTATGGAATTCACTGGCTTCACAATGAAACAAGTTCTCTCTCTTTTCATTCTAGCCAGCGTTCTTTCATTTTACATTCCCAGGCTTGGCAGGAGATGTGGAACATCCCAGATATGAAAACGTCACCCAGCTAAAACATTTCCTCGCTCTCCTTCCAAGAACACATTTGGTTTATTGTTGTCAATGGATTCTTAATGTATTCCAGAATAGTATAGCTGCCTCAGTTGGGCTCTAACAAATTTGAAAGGCACAACAGCTTCAGGACAGAGAGGAAAACTCCAATAGAAGGTAATGTGAGAGCCCTGAAACACAACTGAAATCTATTACCACTAATAGTGGTGCAGGAGTCACAGACCTGAAGAGAAGACCTGGTACACTGAAAGTAGCACACAGCTAACCCTCTAGCTGCACTGGGAACACTGACAGTCAGACGGGTGCATCCTATAGATACAGGATAGCAGTAAGCATGGTAGAGTAAGCCTGCTACCATGGCACAAGCTACTCAGGAACAGTCTGAGAAAAATTATCTGTATTCATTGAGCACTGCTGGTGCTAAAATGTTTTGAAAAATTGGAGTGGAACAGGGAAATAAAAGAAAGAGCAGGAGAGAGGGATGGAGATGGGGATAGGGAGGTGGAGAGAGGGATGGAGATGGGGGTAGGGAGGTGGAGAGAGGGATGGAGATGGGGATAGGGAGGTGGAGAGAGGGATGGAGATGGGGATAGGGAGGTGGAGAGAGGGATGGAGATGGGGATAGGGAGGTGGAGAGAGGGATGGAGATGGGGATAGGGAGGTGGAGAGAGGGATGGAGATGGGGATAGGGAGGTGGAGAGAGGGATGGAGATGGGGATAGGGAGGTGGATAGAGGGATGGAGATGGGGATAGGGAGGTGGAGAGAGGGATGGAGATGGGGATAGGGAGGTGGAGAAAGGGATGGAGATGGGGATAGGGAGGTGGAGAGAGGGATGGATATGGGGATAAGGAGGTGGAGAGAGGGATGGAGATGGGGATAGGGAGGTGGAGAGAGGGATTGAGATGGGGATAGGGAGGTGGAGAGAGGGATGGAGATGGGGATAGGGAGGTGGAGAGAGGGATGGAGATGGGGATAGGGAGGTGGAGAGAGGGATGGAGATGGGGATAGGGAGGTGGAGAGAGGGATGGAGATGGGGATAGGGAGGTGGAGAGTTGGAGGGAGGTAGAGGTGGAGAAATAAAAGGGACCGTAAAGGAGCCAGAGCAGCATCGCCTTCCACAGGCTACCACCACTCAGGGACAATCTAAGAAAAACATTGTTCTCTGGTCTAGCCGGACCCAGGCAGTCTCCTGGACTAACTCAGTGTGACATCTACCTCACAGGCACACACACGCATGCATGGTGACACACGCAAACACACACGTGCACACATGCACACACATGCACACACATTTGCACACACAGTTGCACACACACCCACACCAACACACACTCTAGGAAAGAAGCTCAGGGTTCTAGGGGCATAAGGGACCACTGGGGCCAGGGAGGTGAGGGGGAGGTGAGGTGGGAGGTGAGTAAGTAGGTGAGGGGGAGGGCCTCCTCTTCTCTGTTTCGTCCCACAGGACTCCTGGTCTCCTGTTTCACAAACAACCTGAGGACCGTCAGGCAGGATGTGGGGTAGTGGAGGAGACCAGACTCACATACCCAGACAAACACACTCTCACACACACACAGACACACACTTAGAGACACACCACAGGGACATGGAGAAGATGTGACTGAAGCCAAAACAACAGAAGAAAGAAGAGGTTTTCACTCTGACATGGAGACAGAAGAAACAGAGCAGAGGGCAGAGACTTCGAAACAGAAGAAACAGAACAGAACAGAGGGCAGAGACTCCGAGACAGAAGAAACAGAACAGAACAGAGGGCAGAGACTCCGAGACAGAAGAAACAGAGCAGAGCAGAGGGCAGAGACTCCGAGACAGAAGAAACAGAACAGAACAGAGGGCAGAGACTCCGAGACAGAAGAAACAGAGCAGAGCAGAGGGCAGAGACTCCGATACAGAAGAAACAGAACAGAGCAGAGGGAAGAGACTCCGAGACACACCACGGGGACACTTAGAGACACACCACGGGGACATGGAGAAGATGTGACTGAAGCCAAAACAACAGAAGAAAGAAGAGGTTTTCACTCTGACATGGAGCCAGAAGAAACAGAGCAGAGGGCAGAGACTCCGAAACAGAAGAAACAGAACAGAGGGCAGAGACTCCGAAACAGAAGAAACAGAACAGAACAGAGGGCAGAGACTTCGAAACAGAAGAAACAGAGCAGAGCAGAGGGCAGAGACTCCGAGACAGAAGAAACAGAGCAGAGGGCAGAGACTTCGAAACAGAAGAAACAGAGCAGAGGGCAGAGACTTCGAAACAGAAGAAACAGAACAGAGGGCAGAGACTCCGAAACAGAAGAAACAGAACAGAGGGCAGAGACTCCGAGACAGAAGAAACAGAACAGAACAGAGGGCAGAGACTTCGAAACAGAAGAAACAGAGCAGAGCAGAGGGCAGAGACTCCGAGACAGAAGAAACAGAACAGAACAGAGGGCAGAGACTCCGAGACAGAAGAAACAGAGCAGAGCAGAGGGCAGAGACTCCGATACAGAAGAAACAGAACAGAGCAGAGGGAAGAGACTCCGAGACAGAAGAAACAGAACAGAGGGCAGAGACTCCGAAACAGAAGAAACAGAGCAGAGCAGAGGGCAGAGACTCCGATACAGAAGAAACAGAACAGAGCAGAGGGAAGAGACTCCGAGACAGAAGAAACAGAACAGAGGGCAGAGACTCCGAAACAGAAGAAACAGAACAGAGGGCAGAGACTCCGAAACAGAAGAAACAGAGCAGAGGGCAGAGACTTCGAAACAGAAGAAACAGAGCAGAGGGCAGAGACTTCGAAACAGAAGAAACAGAACAGAGGGCAGAGACTTCGAAACAGAAGAAACAGAGCAGAGGGCAGAGACTCCGAGACAGAAGAAACAGAGCAGAGGGCAGAGACTCCGAGACAGAAGAAACAGAGCAGAGGGCAGAGACTTCGAAACAGAAGAAACAGAACAGAGGGCAGAGACTTCGAAACAGAAGAAACAGAACAGAGGGCAGAGACTTCGAAACAGAAGAAACAGAGCAGAGGGCTGAGACTCCGAGACAGAAGAAACAGAACAGAGGGCAGAGACTCCGAGACAGAAGAAACAGAACAGAACAGAGGGCAGAGACTTCGAAACAGAAGAAACAGAGCAGAGGGCAGAGACTCCGAGACAGAAGAAACAGAACAGAGGGCAGAGACTCCGAGACAGAAGAAACAGAACAGAACAGAGGGCAGAGACTCCGAGACAGAAGAAACAGAACAGAGGGCAGAGACTCCGAGACAGAAGAAACAGAACAGAACAGAGGGCAGAGACTCCGAGACAGAAGAAACAGAACAGAGCAGAGGGCAGAGACTTCGAAACAGAAGAAACAGAACAGGGGGCAGAGACTCCGAGACAGAAGAAACAGAACAGAACAGAGGGCAGAGACTCCGAGACAGAAGAAACAGAAAAGAGGGCAGAGACTCCGAGACAGAAGAAACAGAACAGAACAGAGGGCAGAGACTCCGAGACAGAAGAAACAAAACAGAGCAGAGGGCAGAGACTCCGAGACAGAAGAAACAGAACAGAGCAGAGGGCAGAGACTCCGAGACAGAGATCTGTTAACGAGGTAGAGCTGAGTGGAAATAGACATGTCATGTTGAAACAGGAGCTGAAGCAACGGTGTAAACGTCTCATTTAACCTGACAGTGTTTTTCCATTCACTGTGAACTTACACACTGTGGTACACAGACAAGCGTTCCTCTGGGCTTTGACTGGGGACAGAGGGACAGGGTCTTAGCGTGCTCACTGAGAGTTCCAATGCCATAACACAGGAACAATACTTAGATACTACACAGCTTTGTAGAGGTGACTCCCTCAAACTAATTCTGTTAAATTATTTTCTGTTAATCAGTCACATGCAGATCTTTGATCGTCAGGAAACCTGAACTGTGCATCAGTGTGTAGGTCCATGCACGTGTGTGTGTGTGTGTGTGTGTGTGTGTGCGTGCGTGCATGCGTGTGTGTGTGTGTGTGTGTTTCCACAGAATTAGATTATGTGCCATTGCTGGACTGCTTTAACTGTTGCATGTTGAAACTAATGGAACACTCAGCACCTCCAGCCGTACAACCATACTACAACCAGCTGGACACATAGTCTGCAAGCCCTGGTCAAACTTAATGTGCTATGTAGGTAACAGGGTGCCATGTGGGACCCAGCACAGAAACATACTGTCACACCCTATCAAAACTACACTCTGTGAAGCACACACACACACACACGCTGAGAGAGACAGAGAGCAGCTGCGTTGTGCGGGACTCCTCCAGAAAGACTTAACCCTGCTCCAGCCACTCAGTCGTGTTATTACAGAACGGAAACTAATAACTGATGAAGGAAGAGTTCAAACAGTTTGTTGGACATGGAACACCGGGCAGATGGACCCTTTCTCCCTCTCCTTATCTCTCCTTGTCTCTCCCTCTCTGTCTCCTTATCTCTCCTTGTCTCTCCCTCTCTGTCTCCTTATCTCTCCTTGTCTCTCCCTCTCTGTCTCCTTATCTCTCCTTGTCTCTCCCTCTCTGTCTCCTTATCTCTCCTTGTCTCTCCCTCTCTGTCTCCTTGTCTCTCCCTCTCCGTCTCCTTATCTCTCCTTGTCTCTCCCTCTCTGTCTCCTTGTCTCTCCTTGTCTCTCCCTCTCCATCTCCTTATCTCTCCTTGTCTCTCCCTCTTTGTCTCCTTATCTCTCCCTCTCTGCCTCCTCATCTCTCCTTGTCTCTCCCTCTCTGTCTCCTTCTCTCTCCCTCTCTGTCTCCTTGTCTCTCCCTCTCTGTCTCCTTATCTCTCCTTGTCCTTCCCTCTCTGTCTCCTTAGCTCTCCTTGTCTCTCCATCTGTGTCTCCTTATCTCTCCTTGTCTCTCCCTCTCTGTCTCCTTATCTCTCCTTGTCTCTCCCTCTCTGTCTCCTTATCTCTCCCTCTCTGTCTCCTTGTCTCTCCCTCTCCTTATCTCTCCTTGTCTCTCCCTCTCTGTCTCCTTATCTCTCCTTGTCTCTCCCTCTCTGTCTCCTTATCTCTCCTTGTCTCTCCCTCTCTGTCTCCTTGTCTCTCCCTCTCCGTCTCCTTATCTCTCCTTGTCTCTCCCTCTCTGTCTCCTTGTCTCTCCTTGTCTCTCCCTCTCCATCTCCTTATCTCTCATTGTCTCTCCCTCTTTGTCTCCTTATCTCTCCCTCTCTGCCTCCTTATCTCTCCTTGTCTCTCCCTCTCTGTCTCCTTCTCTCTCCCTCTCTGTCTCCTTGTCTCTCCCTCTCTGTCTCCTTATCTCTCCTTGTCCTTCCCTCTCTGTCTCCTTATCTCTCCTTGTCTCTCCATCTCTGTCTCCTTATCTCTCCTTGTCTCTCCCTCTCTGTCTCCTTGTCTCTCCCTCTCCTTATCTCTCCTTGTCTCTCCCTCTCTGTCTCCTTGTCTCTCCCTCTCCTTATCTCTCCTTGTCTCTCCCTCTCTGTCTCCTTCTCTCTTCCTCTCCCTCTCTGTCTCCTTCTCTCTCCTTGTCTCTCCCTCTCTGTCTCCTTTTCTCTTCCTCTCTCTCTCCCTCTCCTTATCTCTCCTTGTCTCTCCCTCTCTGTCTCCTTCTCTCTTCCTCTCCCTCTCCCTATCTCTCCTTGTCTCTCCCTCTCTGTCTCCTTGTCTCTCACTCTCCTTATCTCTCCTTGTCTCTCCCTCTCTGTCTCCTTCTCTCTTCCTCTCCCTCGTTCTCTCAAGTCCGCCATTGTTGGATATAAACCAGTTGTTTGTGTGAATATGCAACTCTCACTGATGCAATAGAGAAAGGTAGGCAGCCAGCCAAGTTTGAGTTCGAAATATAAACTGAAGACAAATTGCTGTGATTATCAGAGTGAAGTTAGCTGGCAGTGGAAGGCATTGGATTACAGTACTGGTCAGAGAAAAAGTGGAGGTTAGAGAGTAGGACTGATGGGATGGGTCTGTTCAGTCTGTTCGGTTAGCATCGCAGGCCTTTTACAGGGATGTTTCACATCTTGACCTCTTCAAATTATAAGACAACCACACCGACCTGAATGAAAGCAACAAGGTTGCAGCACAGGAGGTTGGTGGCACCTTAATTGGGGAGAATATGGCTCGTGTTAATGACTGGAGCAGAATCGGTGGAATGGTGTCAAATACATCAAACACATGGTTTCCAGGTGGTTGATGCCATTCCATCTGCTCCGTTCCAGACATTATTATGAGCCGTTCTCCCCTCAGCAGCTTCCACTGAGATAATAAAAAATAAACATTTGTTCAAATAAAATAATAAATTAATTGACAACAAAATACAATTTAAGCAATGTGGAGTGCCATTGCTTTATTTTACTGACTGTAGAGAGGTAGAAGGATCCATAGGAGGAGAGAGAGGATTCCAGAGCTGGTGTGGTTCATGTTGGTGTAGTCTCATATTGTCTGTCAAAGCTCAGTCTAACCCCCCAGATCTCACACTCACACTTCCACTGGCGATATTGAATAAACAGAGAAAACTGACAGACCACTCACGTTTCAACAGCTGAGGAATTGTCCTACCCCTCTCACTCTCTGTCTCTCTCTCTCTCGCTGTCCTCCTCTCTCTCTCAGTCCTCCTCTCTCTCTCTGTCCTCCCCCTCTCACTCTCTCTGTCCTCCCCCTCTCACTCTCTGTCTCTCTCTCTCTCGCTGTCCTCCTCTCTCTCTCTGTCCTCCTCTCTCTCTCTGTCCTCCCCCTCTCACTCTCTCTGTCCTCCCCCTCTCACTCTCTGTCTCTCTCTCTCTCTCTCTCTCTCTCTCCCCCTCTCACTCTCTCTGTCCTCCCACATTCTTTCTCTTTCTCTCCATCCACCTCTGTCTTTCTCCCCTTCTCACTTTCTCTCTGTTCTCCCACATTCTCTCTCTCTCTCTCTCTCTCTCTCTCTCTCTCTCTCTCTCTCTCTCTCTCTCTCTCTGTCCTCCTCTCTCTCTCTGTCACTTTGTCCTTCCTCTCACTCTCTGTCACTTTGTCCTTCCTCTCACTCTCTCTCTCTCTCTCTCTATGTCTGTGTGGGTGTGTGTGCATGGGTGAGTGCATGGGTACTAAGGTGTGGAAGATCAGAGCAGCTGGTCAGTCCAGTTCAAGTGTTCAGCAGTCTGATGGCTTGAAGATAGAAACTGTCTCTGAGTCTGTTGTTATCAGACTTCATGCTCCGATACGTTCTTCCCAACAGTAAGGGAGAGAACTCCTTCAAATTAGTGGATTCGGCTACATCAACCACACCCATTGCTGACAGGTGTATAACATTGAGCACACAGCCATGCAATCTCCATAGATAAACATTGGCAGTAGAATGACCTTACTGAAGAGTTCTGTCACTTTAATCACAGTCTTTGGATGTCACCTTTCCAACAAGTCAGTTCATCAAATTTCTGCCCTGCTAGAGCTGCCCGGGGAACTGCTGTTATTTGAAAGTGGAAAGGTCTAGGAACAACAACAGCTCAGCCGTACTCGGTTGCAACACTCACTACCGAATTCCAGACTGCCTCTGGAAGGCCGAGCAGCGTCAGCTGGGTTGGCGTAAAGCTCGCCGCCATTGGACTTCCCCATCTGGCAGTCCGAAGGACGAATCTGGGTTTGGTGGAAGCCAAGAGAACGCTACCTGCCCCAATGCATAGTGCCAACTGTAAAGTTTGGTGGATGGAGGAATAATGGTCTGGGCCTGTTTTTCATGGTTTGGGCTAGGCCCCTTAGTTCCAGTGAAGGGAATTCTTAACCCTATTACATACTGTACAATTACATTCTAGACTATTCTGTGTTTCCAACTTTGTGGCAACAGTTTGGAGAAGGCCCTTTCCTGTTTCAGCGTGGCCCATACAGAAATTGTTTTTCGAGATCGGTGTGGAAGAACTTGACTGGCCTGCACAAAGCCCTGACCTCAACCCCATCAAACACCTTTGGGATGAATTGCAATGACGACTGCGAGCCTGGCTAAATCGCCCAACATCAGTGCCCGATCTCACTAATGCTCTTGTGGCATTAGTCCCTGCAGCAATGTTCCAACATCTAGTGGAACGCCTTCTCAGAAGAGTGGAGGCTGTTATAGCAGCAAAGGGGGGACAAACTCAATTTTAATGCCCATGATTTTGGAGTGAGATGTTCAATGAGTAGGTGTCCACATACTTTTGGTCATGTAGTGTATGTTTGCAATGCCTGATGATTTTGAGAAGAACCCATCTGCTCCAAAGCAATACACATACAAAGTCTCTGATCTGACAACAATCATTCACAATGCATTCATCAGAAAAATGTGGTTGCAATGAGTGATGAGAAGCATCCATACATAGACATTCAGTCTGACAAACTGAAATGGACCACCCACACAGACAGCGTGGTGAAGAAGGTGCAACAGAGCCTCTTCAACATCAGGAGGCTAAAGAAATGTGGCTTGTCACCTAAAACCCTCACAAACTTTTACAGATGCACAATTGAAAGCATCCTGTACCTGGTACGGAACCGGAAGACTCTCCAGAGGGTGGTGCAGTCTGCACAATGCATTATTGGTGGCAAACTACCCGCCCTCCAGGACACCTACAGCACACGATGCCACAGGAAGGTCAAAAAGATCATCAAGGACATCAACCACCTGAGCCACTGCCTGTTCACCCCCACTATCATCCAGAAGGCAAGGTCAGTACAGGTGCATCAAAGCTCGGGTAGAGAGACTGAAAAACAGCTTCTATCTCAAGGCCATCAGACTGTTAAACAGCCATCACTAGCACAATGGAGGCTGCTGCCTATATAGACTAGAAATCACTGCCACTTTAAGGAATGGAACACTAGTCACTTTAATAATGTTTACATATCTGGCATTACTCATCTCATATGTATATACTGTATTCTATACTATTCTACTGCATCTTAGTTCCGCTCTGACATCGCTTGTCCATATGTATATAGTCTTAATTCATTCCTACTTAGATTTGTGTGTATTTGGTACATGTTGTGTAATTCGTTAGATATTACTTGTTCGATATTACTGCACTGTCAGAGCTAGAAGCACAAGCATTTCGCTACACCCGCTAATCACGTGTATGTGACCAATAACATTTGATTTGATTCTAGTCCTTTGAAGTCAAACATACATGTTCTCTGATCTGGCAACAGTCATTGCCAACGCATGCATACACACTACAGTACCTAGGAAACTGTTTCATTGGGCCTTCAACAATCTGGTGCTTGTTTTCTCCTCCTAAACCAAACACAGTGCGGTGACAGTCTGGTTGGACATGAAAGGCAGAGCAATCAGAACCAATGTTGTGTGTATGCATTAGATCAACTCATTTAGCCCTAATTCCACTGTTATCATAGGAGTAATGAGCAGACAGCGGATGTGTCTTAAATGGCACCCTATTCAATATACAGTGCACTACTGTTGACTAGAGCCCTAAGGGATGTAGCCAACAGCACAAAACGTGTTTCATTTAAAATCTCTGCTGCGTTCATCTCAAAACAAATGCACAGCGTTTACAACTGATTCATTTCTGTTCTTCCAAAATGCAATCACAGTGTGTGTAAACCAAGGTTGAACTGAACTGAGTATTTTCCATTTTAAAAGAACATTTATTCTCTCTCGGGGTTTACACACTTTTACATTTCACTGCAGCCAAGACATGACAGTGGCTGATGAATGTGTGTGTGTGTGTGTGTGTGCGTGTGTGCGCGTGTGCGCATATGTGGCAGGGTGTGTGCATGTGTGAATGCGTGCGTGCCTGCGTGATGGATGGGGCTTTGGGTGGCTAAAGCTAGGGAGATTGTTACCAGATGAGGGGTGTTAGAGCGTTGGCAGCAGGGTAAGTTGGGATAAAGTTGCAACTCTCTACTCACCATGGAGAGGAGTGGAGTTGAGTGCAGTAGTGATATCAGGGACCACTCCAAATGAAGAACAATAACGTCACATGATCTCATGATTTATCTCAGTCACTCTTAATGTTCCGGCCGTGAGCTGAGCCGTGGGCTGAGCCGTGAGCTGAGCCGTGAGCTGAGCCGTGAGCTGAGCCGTGAGCTGAGCCATGGGCTGAGCCGTGAGCTGAGCCGTGAGCTGAGCCGTGAGCTGAGCCGCGAGCTGAGCCGTGGCCTGAGCCGTGAGCTGAGCCGTGGGCTGAGCCGTGGGCTGAGCCGTGAGCTAAGCCGTGGGCTGAGCCGTGGGCTGAGCCGTGAGCTGAGCCGTGAGCTGAGCCGTGGGCTGAGCCGTGAGCTGAGCCGTGGGCTGAGCCGTGGGCTGAGCCGTGAGCTGAGCCGTGGGCTGAGCCGTGGGCTGAGCCGTGACCTGAGCCGTGAGCTGAGCATTGAGTGGAGCGTCATGACACAGTGGATGCATCCCAAATGGCACCCTATTCCTTGGTTGAAAGTAGTGCACTATAAAGAGAAGAGGGTGCCAATTGGGATGCAGTAAGTAACACATTTAGTGAGAATGTTAGCGGAGACAAAGAGCCTCCTTTCCTAGTCGCCCAAAAAGAGGCATTATGTGGTTGAACAGCTGAACAGTTACAGCCATTAAGAGACAGACAGCAGAAAGATAAATGGCTCTTTAGAGGCTGGTTAAGTTTGAGCGTAAATGCCACATCAACAAGAGAAGACTTCATACAGCCATATTGGAGGTGGTGGCTGGTGGAGGTAGGGGAGGAGTTATTAATGAATGAAATGGAGGAACTGGGACTTCAGAATGGGGCAGCTGGAAATATGACTTCCCAAATGGCACTTTTTTCCCTTTATAGTACACTATATTTTACCAGGGCCAATTTGGCGCTATATAGGGAATATGGTGCTATTTGGGACATAACCGATATGTCCTACAAGTTGTTTCACTTTCCCAACTTTCCCAACATTTCCTTTCTTTTTTGCAAAGGAATGAGGTCAATGTTACTAGAGTATATTTGAAAGTGATTTCATAAAGATTCCAGAAGTAAGTCTGTGAGCTAGCAGACATTTGGTTACAAAGAGTAAGCTCAGTTTACAAAGCTTAAACCCAGAAGAACTGTGCACTGAGACTCTTCAGCAAATTCCCTGTGGTTTAGCAAAATATATGTCCCGTTTCTTCACCATCTAATTATACATCATGTGCTTGCCTCATTTTTCAGAGGGAAATAAAAAATTATCTCTAACCCCCATCTCTGACTGTACTCATACAATACTGCATACAATACTGCATACTCCCCAGCTCTGACTGTACTCATACAATACTGCATACTCCCCAGCTCTGACTGTACTCATACAATACTGCATACTCCCCAGCTCTGACTGTACTCATACAATACTGCATACTCCCCATCTCTGACTGTACTCATACAATACTGCATACTCCCCAGCTCTGACTGTACTCATACAGTACTGCATACTCCCCAGCTCTGACTGTACTCATACAATACTGCATACTCCCCAGCTCTGACTGTACTCATGCAATACTGCATACTCCCCATCTCTGACTGTACTCGTACAATACTGCATACTCCCCAGCTCTGACTGTACTCATACAATACTGCATACTCCCCAGCTCTGACTGTACTCATACAATACTGCATACTCCCCATCTCTGACTGTACTCATACAATACTGCATAGTCCCCATCTCTGACTGTACTCATACAATACTGCATACTCCCCATCTCTGACTGTACTCGTACAATACTGCATACTCCCCATCTCTGACTGTACTCATACAATACTGCATACTCCCCATCTCTGACTGTACTCATACAATACTGCATACTCCCCATCTCTGACTGTACTCGTACAATACTGCATACTCCCCATCTCTGACTGTACTCATACAATACTGCATACTCCCCATCTCTGACTGTACTCGTACAATACTGCATACTCCCCATCTCTGACTGTACTCATACAATACTGCATACTCCCCATCTCTGACTGTACTCATACAATACTGCATACTCCCCATCTCTGACTGTACTCATACAATACTGCATACTCCCCATCTCTGACTGTACTCATACAATACTGCATACTCCCCATCTCTGACTGTACTCGTACAATACTGCATACTCTCTGCAGAGAAATGAAATAGTGTCCATAAAAAAACAAATGCGATCCAGATTTTTTGGAGCTGAGGAATAAAATGAATAAAACCTTCTGTGTACAGTCTCCTTAATCCACTTAAAATCAAACATTTCAAACAGTTAGGAAAATATTTTTCATTGAAATGCACTCCAGATGAAGAAGCATGTTGGGGTCTGTATTTTTCTCTCTCTTCATCTGTCTGTCTGTTTCTCTCATCCCTCTGACCCTCTGTTCTTTCCTCCTCCTATCTTTCGGCGCCTACAGTATGCAGCACATCTTAAACCATGGCTGCGTCAACTATATAGCATGATAGTCAAACTATGAACTGTCAAACTATCAAACTATATGGTACTTCGTATGGCTATAAGTACTGGGATATGGCTTAGAATGAAATCGATTCCATGTTTTATGTAGGTATTATAATGGGGTAAAGCAGTCTGTTTTAGTGGTCAGGTGCATTGCTCTCTGAGACCTCTGTGAGATGAGGATGCGTCCCAAATGGCACCCTATTCATTTTACAGTGCACTACTTTTGACCAGAGCCCAGTACACTGTAAAGGAAATAGGTGCCATTTGGGAAGCAACTGAGGTATGTGTCCTTCCTGTGCTCTCTCTCAGTCTGAGTCCTATAGGGAACTGAAACAGGAAGTGACGGTGTTTTAAAGGAATGTGTCTCTGAGTTCAGTGGTGTCCCGCCGTGTGTGTGTGTGTGTGTGTGTGTGTGTGTGTGTGTGTGTGTGTGTGTGTGTGTGTGTGTGTGTGTGTGTGTGTGTGTGTCTCCGAGCTCAGTGGTGTCCTGCCAAGTTCGGCCCCTCAATACTGTGACACTACAGTCCTACGCGCACACACACACACACACACACACACACACACACACACACACACACACACACACACTGCTATGTGCTTTATGTAAGACCCCCTTCAGTCCTCAGCAGTGCTGCCTCAGACGTTATTCTACTGTGTCAGTTGTAACAGGCCAGCTAGTTCATCCCCCAGTAACTAACACATGACACCTCACCACACCCACGTACAGTACCTGTCTATGAACCTGGCACTGCTGCTTGTGGACACTACCTCCCACACACCTAACTAACCAACTACTAACAAATAACCAACTAACTAACTACTAACTAACTAACTAACTAACTAACTACTACCTAACAAACTAAGTAACTAACCAACTGCTAACAAATAACCAACTAACTAACTACTACTAACTACTAACTAACTAACTAACTAACTAACTAACTAACTAACTAACTGCTAACAAATAACCAACTAACAAACTACTAATTAACTAACTAACTAACTAACAAACAAACAAACAAATAACCAACTAACAAACTACTAATTAACTAACTAACTAACTAACAAACAAACAAACAAATAACCAACTAACTACTAACTAACTAACTACCAACTAACTAACTAACTAATAACTAACTAACTAACTAACTAACTAACTAACTAACTAACTAACTACTGACTACTAACTACTAACTACCGGACTAACTGACTTAGTGACTAACTAATAACTAAGTAACTAAGTAACTAACTACTAACTACTAACCACTAACTCCTCTCTCCCCAGTTCTGTGGGGCTAGCTGTGAGAGTCTCACACAGAGTTTGTCACTTCAGCGCACTACTTTTTACCCATAAGGGTAGGGTGCCATTTAGGATGCAGGCTTTGTCACTTCCCAAGTTAAGTCTCCAGAGGCCCCAGAGCCAGGGAGAGAGAGCAGTCTCCAGAGGCCCTAGAGCCAGAGAGAGAGAGCAGTCTCCAGAGCCCCAGAGCCAGGGAGAGAGAGTAGTCTCCAGAGCCCCAGAGCCAGGGAGAGAGAGTAGTCTCCAGAGGCCCCAGAGACAGGGAGAGAGAGCAGTATCCAGTGGCCCCAGAGCCAGGGAGAGAGAGTTGTCTCCAGAGGCCCCAGAGCCAGGGAGAGAAAGCAGTCTCCAGAGGCCCCAGAGCCAGGGAGAGAGAGCAGTCTCCAGTGGCCCCAGAGCCAGGGAGAGAGAGCAGTCTCCAGTGGCCCCAGAGCCAGGGAGAGAGAGTAGTCTCCAGAGGCCCCAGAGCCAGGGAGAGAGAGCAGTCTCCAGTGGCCCCAGACCCAGGGAGAGAGAGCAGTCTCCAGAGGCCCCAGAGCCAGGGAGAGAGAGCAGTCTCCAGTGGCCCCAGAGCCAGGGAGAGAGAGTAGTCTCCAGAGGCCCCAGAGCCAGGGAGAGAGAGCAGTCTCCAGTGGCCGCAGAGCCAGGGAGAGAGAGTAGTCTCCAGAGGCCCCAGAGCCAGGGAGAGAGAGCAGTTTCCAGAGGACGCAGAGCCATGGAGAGAGAACAGTCTCCAGAGGCCCCAGAGCCAGGGAGAGAGAGCAGTCTCCAGAGGCCCCAGAGCCAGGGAGAGAGAGCAGTCTCCAGTGGCCCCAGAGCCAGGGAGAGAGAGCAGTCTCCAGTCTCCTTGCAACCCCCCCCCCCATGCCCAGAGAGAGAGCAGCGTTTGCAGCCAGATGTCTGTGTGGTGGGGCCCCTCCCTATGGAGACCCGGGGTGAGCCAGGGAGTGTGGCGCCGTTGAGGTTAGTGGGCGGCCTCATCCAGACACCAGCTCCCTTCCCTGAATATTTTTATTCCATTCTCGCTCTATCTCTTTTTCTCTCTCTCTCTCTCTTCTATCTCTTTCTTTCCCCTCTCTCTACATACCTTCCTCTCTTTCTCTCTTTCTTTCTTTCTTTCTTTCTTTCTTTCTTTCTTTCTTTCTTTCTTTCTTTCTCTCTCTCTCTCCCTCTCTCCTCTCTCTTTTTAACTCTCTCGCTCTCTATTCTCCTTCTCTTTTCTCTCTGCCTCTATTTCTCTCTCTCCCTCTCTCCTGCTTTCTTTCTTTTTCATGCCGTTCAGCAATGATTCAGCCTCTGCGTGTCAGAGGAAAATGTTTCTAGTTTGGATCCCAACCCCCTCCCCCCACTCCTTTTCAGAAGTATTTATTTTGCAGCAACACTTGCCAAGACAGCAAGGGCTCTCTCTCTATCTCTTTCTGTGTGTCTCTGGCTTGGCAGTGAGTGGTTGTGCTGTGTATACATTATAACTCATCTCAAGCATTCTGCATCATGTGGCCATGGACTTTCCTATACAGTAACAACTCAATAAACTCCTTCATCAAACAAAGCTATCCCAAATGGCACCATAGTCCCTTATATAGGGAAAACTAGTGCTTGTATCCCAAATGGCACCATAGTCCCTTATATAGGGAAAACTAGTGCTTGTATCCCAAATGGCACCATAGTCCCTTATATAGGGAAAACTAGTGCTTGTATCCCAAATGGCACCATAGTCCCTTATATAGGGAAAACTAGTGCTTGTATCCCAAATGGCACCATAGTACCTTATATAGGGAAAACTAGTGCTTGTATCCCAAATGGCACCATAGTCCCTTATATAGGGAAAACTAGTGCTTGTATTCCAAATGGCACCATAGTCCCTTATATAGGGAAAACTAGTACTTGTATTCCAAATGGCACCATAGTCCCTTATATAGGGAAAACTAGTGCTTGTATCCCAAATGGCACCATAGTCCCTTATATAGGGAAAACTAGTGCTTGTATTCCAAATGGCACCATAGTCCCTTATATAGGGAAAACTAGTGCTTGTATCCCAAATGGCACCATAGTCCCTTATATAGGGAAAACTAGTGCTTGTATTCCAAATGGCACCATAGTCCCTTATATAGGGAAAACTAGTGCTTGTATCCCAAATGGCACCATAGTCCCTTATATAGGGAAAACTAGTGCTTGTATTCCAAATGGCACTATATAGGGAATAGTGTGATACTAGATGCCCTGGAGAAACCTCTCTGTATTCACAGTGTTCCTGATCAACATGTTGTCAAGTATGCTCTGGGAGAAGAAAGAAAACTGTGTGTTAAGTTGAAAAGGCTTTGTCTATATTCTGAGGTGTGTATTCTAAATGTCACCATTTTACTTTAGAAGGGAGAAGATCGCTGTATTTAACCAGCTGATCCCACATGTCCAGTCAGTCCACGTACAATGTGATACAATGTGGATCGGTTGGCTGTCTAGCAGGGGGTCCCCAGCTTTCCGCTTTCAGGATGCAGTTTACCATCACAAAGACGGTGTCTCACGTCAACAGCCTCCACAACATTTGGGACACTGCCGAAGACAGATGCGCGGTGGTCGTGTAGGTCATTCAATTGGAGCTAAAGAACAGGCTAGCATAGCAGACAAACCATTCTACTAACCAACACTATGGCAGCCTCTCTGGCATCTCCAAACAGCTCAGCCAAACTGGCTCAGAGAGTCAAAAGGGTCTAGACTGGTTCAGAATAAAGAACCTTGCATCACATCAAAATCGACAGAGAAAAAAAAGACCAGAAAAACAGGGAATTTTATCTACCTTCCTGGTGCCTAACTGAGCATGTTACAGCTTCAAGTGGCAAGACCTAGGATCGAGATACAGTTCCTGCAGAAAGGCTTGAGAGTTCACCAAACCGTGGGTTGACACATTGAAATGGGACTTGCATGCAAAAGGTTTTAAGTCCAAAATAAATTATATCATTTCATAGTGAAGGATGTAATTGCCATAAAAAAATAAGGCTGTCATAATAACCATCTTTCTTTTCAGCCCTAGACATGCCTTGAGACTTGTAGAAAAAGCCTCCCAGCATCACACGGGGTGACCCTGACAACTATAACCAAATGAGCCCGGTGTCTCAATAAGGTTGATACACTAGGTATTCTGGAGAAGGACACACACACATTTGGAGGACATCCTGAATGACTGATTCTGAATACATTTGAATAATCTTCTCATGAGAATGGCATTGGAAAATCACTTTCCCTCTTTGTTACAGTATGCACAAAAAAAGCCTATGCTGTTGATAGACAAACATGCTATGTATCCCAAATGGCACTCTAAACTACACTACTTTTGACCAGAATCATATGGACCCTGATCAAAAGATGTGCACTATGTAGGAAATATGTACCATTTCACATAGTGAGAACCACTGTCTTCTTCAGTCAGTCTGGATTTGATTTGAAAGCCTGAAATTAGTTGCAGTTTGCAGTTTGAGCTGCAATTTCCTCACTGTCATACCTTCTCTTACACACACACACACACACACACACACACACACACACACACACACACACACACACACACACACACACACACACACACACACAGTGATGCCATGGAGTTCATTTCCCCTGGCGTCCTAACCTGCCCACTTCTAAAGACAGACTTCCAGGCTTCATGCAGCACAGAGTGGAAACTACTGTAACTTACAGCCAACCCAGGCCAGTCTGAACACACACACACACACACCACACCGTTCTTTCTAGTTAGAGATCTCTGACGTCAGATGGCTGATCCTTTTCACCACACTAGCCAGGCATGGGGGAGACCCTCTTACACTAGACACACACAAGCGTGCACACGCGCACACACACACACACACACACACACACACACACACACACACACACACACACACACACACACACACACACACACACACTACGCCTGCAAGGTCCCCCTGCATCAGAGGGTCTAATGCCACCAGCACCACCAGCGGTCTCTTCCTTAACGAGTCTCATTATACAGAACAGTGAAGAACTTCACAGACTGAGGGACGCATGGCTGGCGGTGAAACAACTCAACTCAACTCAACTTTAACTGTGCTTCACACTGAAGAGCCATGGCAGTAAAACACAACTTATATCAAAGCTCCTTACAGCTACAGCAGCTCAGTAAGTTAGACAGCGTCCCAGATGACATCCTATTCCCTATGGGCCCTGGTCAAAAGTAGTGCATTATTATAGGGAATAGGGTGTCATTTGGGTCACAGACTTAGTTAACTGCCATCAGAAAAGAGAGTTGCAGGCCTATTGAGTATGTAAAAAATATTAAGCCATTAAGAGTGGAAAATGTTACGCCACACAATTAGTAGCTAGTCTCAGACAGTCTCCTAGGGCTCACTGGACCCTTGAATGCTACTCTTATGTGGTATTTAATGCTAGGTTAAGTCCCAAATGGCAGCCTATTCCTTATGTAGTACACTATGTAGGGCCCATAGGGTTCTGGTCAAAAGTAGTGCACTAAAAAGGGAATAGGGAGCCATTTGGGACATACTTCTAGCTCTGTATGGTGTTATGCTGCATATATTATCTGAAGGGGACTCTCAACACTCCTAACTACTTTAGCAGAACTTAGGGTGCAGACCATTTTGAAGCATTGAAGAAGAAGTGATTGTGAAAGCATAACCTTCCAGGGCACCTAGGACAGAATTACTACCTTCC